>NC_088606.1:24181896-24354396 GCF_036013475.1 Columba livia
TGTGATGAGACAAGGTGGAGGAGACATTTGGTGCAGGAGATGGGACTCTGCTTTTCTGGGCAGTGGTTTGCTCCCCACAGAGCCACCCTCAGGAGATTTCCTCACTGCCTCTTCCCTCTCCAGGTCTCTGCCTCATCTGACCCCCACTCAGCAGGGGACAAAGAGCTGCCGCCATCGGGCAAGGCACGGGGGCTGAGGCGGAGCGGGCAGGCTGGCCCACGGCGGCACCGGCGCCGTGGGGTGGCTCAGCAGGCTGCCAGGAGCCTGGCAGTGCCCAACCCTGACAGCGCCAGCCAGGAAGAGAGCCTGCCCTTTGTGCTGGACCTGCAGAGCTTGCCGGGGCTGGCCAACGTGGACCTGAGCGCCCAGAACCCCAACATCCAGGTGGGGAGCGGGTCTGGGTGGGCCATGGTGGGGGTGCACGCGAGCACCACATGTTCCCCAGCTTTGATGGGTTCCCTAAGAGGAAAGATCACATGAGTGGGGTCCGTGTGGCTGCTTCCTTCTGTCTTCTTGGTAACTACAAGATGCAAGTAACTGGCACAGACAAGCTCCTTGCCAGAGGAATTTGCTCATGGCCTTTTCCCTGTACCCCAACAGCCCCTCTCCATAAATGCTCCTGTGGGAGGACCTCTCAATTTCTGAGGGTGGTGTTGGTCCCTGTGGGTGACCACCAGCCCCCCTGTACCTCCTGCTCTGCCCCTGGTCAGTCTCTCTGGATGAGGCAAGACCTCTTGTGCTTGTTGCATGGTCGTGTAGCCCCAAGCATGTCTGGCCTTTCGGGCCAGGAACCAGTGCATATGCTAGTAGATCTGTCCCAGGGCTGTGCCCCAGCTCACTGCTCTGCCTCATATCGGGTCTCCAGGTGACCATTGAAGTGGTGGATGATCCTCAGGCTGAGATGGAGATGGACTTGTTGAAGGAGACGAGCAATGACTGGTCCCTGACGTCTTCTGAGTGGTTGTCCCACAAGGATCTCTTCTGGCCCCTCTTCTGGGAATACACTGACCCCACTGAGGAAGAAGAGGAGGAGGAGGAGGAAGATGAAGAGGATGACAACCTGGATGTAGGGGACAGGGAGGAGGAAGAGGAAGAGGAGGATGAAGATTACACAGCAGAGTATGAGGAAGAGGAGTCCATGCTCAGTGGAGTGGGAGGTGACTGGGACCAGCAGTGGCCTGGGCAGAAGAACTGGATCTTTAAGGAAAAATATAATTACGGTGAGTCCTCTTGGGCATATGGAGCTGCCCTGCAGACCGACACTGCCCTTCACTGCCCTGCCTGCCCTGCAGCCCTGTCTCATGTCAGGGAAGCAGCCCTGTGCTGGGAATCACAGCACACTGGTGCTCAGTACCTGCTTAGAAAATAAGCAAGCATGCTGAGGATCAAGGCCAGCACCCAGCTGGGCTGTCAGCAATCAGGCACACCAGCATCCCAGCGGGAATTGCCCTTGCATGTGATCATACTGCAGCGTGGACTGTAGTGAAGGCATGCTCAGATGAGAAATACGGTATAAATATTTAATGGCAGGTGCTGCTGCCATGCACTCGGGTTCCTGCAGTGACACCAGTGCCAGAAGCCTTTGCCCCAGGCCTTGGCACCCCTAGGAGAGGAGCTGTGGAGGGGTAGATGGTAGGTGCTGGTGGGCAGAGAGGCCAGGGCACTGCAGCAGCTCCCTCCTGTAGCTTCCCAGCCACAGGCCCCAAACCAGTCAACCTTTGTTAATGCATGATGCTTCAGCATCATGGCCAGTGCATCAGGCAGGTTTGATGAGGATGGGGATGGGCAGCCATGCCTGGCTGGGTCATTACCACCATGAGTGGAGCTGTGGTAATCAGAGCCTTTGCTCAGGGGCTGCTTCCCTGAAGTTGCCAGTGAGGATGGGGTTGGCCCATGTCATCATGTGGTCAGGCACCTCCGTGTGCCCCAGGCAGCGGTGGCCCTGTGTCTCTGTAAAGGACATCCCAGAGATGGGGAGTTTCTGAGGGAGGTACTTGGTGGCTGCTGGCTCCCTCCTCCTGGGGCTTTGCTGGGTCCACCTCTCTGCCTCTCCATTGCCATGCAGACTATGAAGATGAGGAGGAGTGGAGCCCATGGTCCCCTTGTAGCATCACCTGTGGCAGTGGCAACCAGAAGAGGACCCGGTCCTGTGGCTATGCCTGCACAGCAACGGAGTCGAGGACCTGCGACCTGCCACGCTGCCCTGGTGAGCCCTTGGCTTGGGCACTGTCTGACCCTGATGTGGGCTGATATCCTGCTGCTGCGGGCTGGATGTTGGTCATGCTTCAAGAACTGGTTATGTTTAATGTGATCTAGGGTTATGACTGTGGGGTTCTGTTTCCACAAAGAAGCTCTGATGGGGCTTCATGGCTCCCCAGGCAGTTACATGGTGCCCAAGGGTGGTAGAGCTGGCATCCAGCTCAGTGTGTGACTCTTTGCACTTCTACTGTACTGGGAGCTTGAAATCCTCTCCTGAGGCATACTGACAGGTGGCTCCATCAACTGAGATTTACATAACCCACAGCCTTGGGTGGGTCTGTCCTGTGTGTCTTGCTGCTTTCCCTTCCTTCCAGGCAAAGCAGTGGTGGGACAGGGGGTGAAAGATAGTTGGTGCCCTTACAAAGGAAAAAATGCTACCACTCCTCCTGTTGTTCAACCGGGCTCTTTTTTTTTCCCCTCTCAAGGAGCCGAGGGGGAAATGGTCTTCCCCACAGAGGAGACTCCTTTCAGAAGTGACAACACCACAGAGCTGTTCAACTCAGGTCAGCCTCTGCCTCGCACTGGGGCTTCGGTGCCAGACCCCATGGGGGGTGTAGCTGGCTGGTGGGGAGGGCTCTGCCAAGGGCTCCTGCGTCTGGTGTCCCGACCTAAGTCACCCAAACCTCTACCATGTGCAGGCTTTGGCAGTCATGCTGGGAAACCCACTTCCTTCCACAGCCCTGGTGCAAAAGAGTCCTGCTTTACAGCACAGTGGTTGAGGCCAGCTTGCCATGTGCCGTCTCCCATTGGGGGATGATGCCAACCCAGCCCCTGTAGCAATGGGTGCTTGGGGCAGAGCCCCTGTGAGGGGCAGCTCTGCTCCAGCATGAAACCCTCTCACTCTGTTACTGCCTCGGTGATGGAGCCTGGCTCCAGCCCGTCCCAGGAGCCTGGCTGCTCCTGCCTGGCCAGTGGTGCTGGCAAGGCCATGGGCAAACAGCAGCTGGGTAAAGCAGGGTGCAGGCTTTGCATGCCCTCATCATTTCGGTACCCTCCCCCCAGAGGTGGACAGCTGTGAGAAGTGGCTGAACTGCAAGAGCGACTTCCTCACCAAGTACCTGAGCAAGGTGCTGACGGACCTGCCCAGCTGCCCCTGCTCCTATCCACTGGAGGCCGTCTACAGTGCTGTCAACCTGCGGGATGAGCAGCAGGGCAAGAGCTTCCGATGGCGGGATGCCAGCGGCCCCAAGGAGCGCCTGGACATCTACAAGCCGACAGCACGCTTCTGCCTGCGCTCCATGCTCTCCCTCGACAGCACCACCCTGGCTGCCCAGCACTGCTGTTATGACGAGCACACCCGCCTCATCACCCGTGGCAAAGGGGCTGGCGTCCCCAACCTTATCAGCACCGAGTTCTCCCCAGAGCTGCACTACAAGGTGGACATGCTGCCCTGGATCCTCTGCAAGGGTGACTGGAGCCGCTACCACGCCGTCCGGCCCCCCAACAATGGGCGCCAGTGTGCTGATAACCCCCCTGAGGAGGAGTACCTCTCCCAGCTGCAGGAGGCCAAGGAGTACTAGCCACAGCCATGCTCAGAGGAGCCATGGCCACTGCCAGCTCCTATCCTGGCCCAGCCCAGCGAAGTCCAGGCCCTGCTGATGGGCTCCTCACTGGTGCTGGTCAGAGTGGGGAGGATGCGCTGTCCATGTCATCCCCTCAGAGGGTGCCTCAGCCCCGCTTGGATTTCCAAGGGCACCGGAGGTTATGGCGGTGGTACGGTGCGATCCCTGCCATACCACCCGCACGCCAGAGTGCCTGGTCTGGTGCACGGAAAGCTGCAAGGGATGGGAGGCATAAAGTGAATGGGGGGCTGCTCCCATCTGCTTTTATTCTCTACAGTCTTTCAGTGTAGCCTGAAAGCTGAGTGTCTGCAGGGTAAAATGGCCTCGGCTCCTGCTGGCCTCACGGTGCATCTGAGGAGCTGGCCTGCTGCAGGCAGTTGCGGGCTCTTTCCTGTACGCCTGCCCTGGCACACGCTGGTCTGCTTCTGAAACTGGGGGTGGGTCCTCCTAGGGAGGGTCAGGGCTGTCCCAGCCACGGGACCACCCCTCTCCTCTGGATTTTGCATGCACAGTTGGGAAGGAGCAAGGGGAAGCTTGGCAGGGTTTCATGGGTCCAGGGAGTGTGTGGGGCAGGAGGAAAGTGACCACCTGGGCTCCCTTGGCAAGATTGCCTTGCCAACACTGTTTTGGCTATGAAAGGGAGAACTGAATGCCAGAGCCAGACACGGGTGGACCTCAGAGGAGGTCAGCACAGAGAGAACACCACCTGTATGTATTTCAGTCCCTCTGTCTCAATGCTTAGGGGAGCAGGGTGGTAGTACCCATGCAAGTCCCACCACTAGCCCATCTCCACGTCTTAGCTCCCTGTCAAGCCCCTCAGCCGGTTTCAGTGCTTGAGTGCATCCATGATATGGCCCAGCAGAAAGTTCTGCGTTTCCCACCCACAGTCCTGCCAGGGGCAGGAGACAACTCAGCCATCCCTTGTGCCATTGCTGGAGAAGAGCAAAAAGCACCGATCCAAGTTCTCAGTGGGGATAGGAACAAGGCAGGTACCACTGGGAGTACCCAGCATTGCCCCTCTCTGGTCTGCTGCTGGCCTTGAACCCTGCTATGTGCTGTATCTTCCCAGGTCCCCAGCGAGAGGAAGCCCAAAGAAAGCGAGTTGTGGGTGCACCCTGTGCTCCTCAGGCTTGTTGCCTGGCCAGGTGAGCAAGTGTGGCTCCAAAAGAGGAAGACACGCCCATGCTAATAATGTCAGTACCTGGTGTCTGCACATCATGGATCATGATGCTCCCCATTAGCACTTCTGTCATGTCTGGGTTTTATTCAGCTTTCCACAGGTCCATGGCAGTTTCTCCCAGCATGTAGTGTAAGCTCCCAAGTTTCCCACAGAGAAACTAGGCTGAGCACCTTTATCCCTGGACATTCAGTCACTGAACCTGGCAGAAACTGTTCATAGCTTTTATTTAGCAAATTTTATGTGTCAGAGGAAATAAAAGAGCAAGTCAAGCACATGTAAAGAAGAATGTTATTTCTAGACTAGTGGTTTCACCCAAGGCTACTTGCTGCTTCATGTTTTTCTGCAGGATACTGTTGGACAAAAACAACATCTGGGTGCACAGGTCTTTGGTTGACTGTCCTGTGCTAGGTCTGTCCCTTCAGGGGCTTTCTCCAGGGCCAGTGAATGTTCATGGTCTGATAGCTCTTTGGGGAGTCTTTCTGAGAGTGTCTTACATGTGTTGAGTGGATGTTGATCCTTTTGACTTGGTTATTGATTGAATATTGCATTCTTGGTCATCAGCACCTAAGACTTCATTACTAGTAAAACAAAACTATTAATGAAGTTATCACTGATTTTTTTGTATTTAACTACTATTCCACACTTGTATCCCCAGACTCCACTTACGAGTGCTATTGAAACCTAGGCAAACACCATTCATTTCCCAATAGGCATGTGGTTGTAGATGGCCAGTGTTATGAGTGAGAAGGAAGACACAACCAAATAAACACAGATGGAGACCCAGACCCTGGTAAATTGTCTTGATGATTACATGTTCCCTACCTCAAATGGCCATTTGCTCACTAGTTTCTGGTAAAGAGGTAGCTCATAAGGAGGTGGTCAAGAGGGGGTTGCAGTGATCCAGTGGCTTGGTTTTGGGAGCCTGGGATGTGTGTGGGGAGGCTCAGCAGCAGACATGGAGGCATTTGTATGGGACGTAAACTGAGCAGCTGAAGCCGTGGAAGGATGAGCTTGTTATCTTCTGTCATTTGGTAGAGCATCTTCATTTTTTTTTTTCTTGTATGTCATCGTTAGCATCAGCAGACTCTCAGAGGAGCTTATCATCAGTACACAGGCTTCTTTAAAACAACCTCCTGTTAAATGTGCCTAGTGTCCAGTATTAGACCCACACATGGAAGCAGGACCTCTACAAACAGCCTTTCTTGAAGGAGAATTTCCACAGCTCTGCCAATTTGTTTGTCAGACTGGCTGCTTTGGGGGCAAGTGCTCTTATAATAAGGACTGTTACCCAGGATTTGCACCCTCCTCCTCTATATACTGGGTATTTCAACCAGTCTAACCCCCAAAAAAGAAACTATAATTTCTGTAATAAATGGAGTTCCCATTCAAGGGCAAGTTGAAAATTTTCTTGCATTGAGCCCCACCCCTTAAAGCTGGTTGAAAGGTGAGTGGCTGTTCTGCCTCTCTGCCTCTATGGTTTGGATGATACAGGCATGAACTGGAGCATGAGAAATGAGAAGCAGTGTTGTTCCTCACATGAGCACCTTACAC
This sequence comes from Columba livia, assembly GCF_036013475.1. Taxonomy (NCBI): domain Eukaryota; kingdom Metazoa; phylum Chordata; class Aves; order Columbiformes; family Columbidae; genus Columba; species Columba livia. The sequence continues at coordinate 24,188,449 of NC_088606.1, forward strand.
ACTGGGAGACTTTGCGGGGAATCGTGAGAAAGGTAGACATTAAGCAAGCGTTTATTTTTATATCCTATCAAAGATTCTGTCCAGCCCACTGCTATTTAAGTGATGAATCTCTAAACTTCCACTCCTTAAGTTTATTGTGTTTTTAATATATAATATATAAAAAATATCTTTTATTCCTACAAAATTTCACAGAGAAGAATTCTTTATTCTGATGCTGCAATAAAGCACTTTATGTATGTACGTGTTGCCGATGTCATTCAGTTCGGACTGAAGCATGTGTTGCTATTTGTTTTGGCTGAGAGGATCGACACTATGTTGAATGAAAAGTGTCTTGGGTCCCCAGGCCCAGCTGTACTGCCATGACCCTGGTGGCTTTGCTTCCTTCCCTCACCATCGGCATTTGATGGTGTCTGGCTGCAAGAATCGCAGCTAACACAGACTGTCCAGAGCCTGCTGCCACAGCCATGGGCTATGTGAAGTTCTGCTCACAGGGAAGGAAGCCTCCTGCAAGAAGACCATCAGGGTCAGTGCTAAGAAGCAAATGCATTGTCTGTGGCTCAGCCCTGACCCCAGGTTTTATTCCATGTTCAGCCTGGCCAGAGCTGGATGCTGGCCAGCCTTGCACCAGCACACTGCTTTAAGCAGACGCTGAGCATGGGAGCAGATGAAAAAACAAAATAAAACAAACCAATAAACAGCATCATCCCAGCTGGAAAACTGCTTTGGCAAACCACCTCCAGAGCTGACAGATAACAATAGCAGGGGGATTTGCAAAGATTTCCAGGGATAACAACATTTTTTGCTGTTAATTTGCTGTGTAAATTGCGACGACTTCCAAGTTCTTGCCATTTCCAGCTGTTTTCCCTCCTTCTCTCTTGCTCCTTTTGCTTTGTGCTGGCTGCACATCTGTCAAGGGTTATCTGCCACTCCAGCACTGGGCTGTGTTCTGCAGCTCCCTGGCGCCATTACTGGCCCTTGCCTGGGTGGAGCAGATGGCTCCTCTCAGGGAAGGATGCTCTGAGCTCCCTGCTGGTCTTCTGCAACATCAAAAACATTGCTGCATGGAGCCCAAGCCAGGGGGAGCAGGGTGAGCTCTGCTCTGCAGGAAAAGCAGCACAGAGAAAGATCATTCTTTCTGCAGGTGCTACTGTGTACATAAGATGCCTAACATGCCTTTACCCTCTGCATCAAGGTCCTTGCTGTGCTGGATGATGAGCCTTGCTGTGAAACTCCTGGACTGTAGAAATCCTACAGACAGAGGATGTAAGCAGGAAGAATTGCTGCCCTAATTCTGCAGGTGCTCAAGACCTGGAGATGTCACCTGAAATCAGGGCACAAGTCTGCGGCAAAGTTTCAGTCTGCACCTTTGCCTACTGTTTTGAACACAGGAAATCTTGACCACTTGAGTTGTGTCAGTTTGCCGGCCTGGACTGGAGTTTCATGTGGCTCAGTTGTACCAGTTCTCTGGCATCTGACTTGCAGCTGAGTTAGTTTGTATGCAGAAGGAGCTGTCCCCAGATTTTGCTGGCCATAAGGGTCACCATGTGTTTGTTCCTGCTGACCTCTTCTCTTGGCGCCAGACAAGTCAGGAGCAAGCTGTGCAAAGACCTCTTGACTGCAAATGACACCTTGAAGGCTCGAGTGTGGGGTCAGCTGCCATGGGGACATATGGAGTGAGTGTACCTCTCAGGGATGAATATAAGATGTCATAGAAACATATATACAGCAACAGAGATCCCATTCGCTGTCTGCTTTTTTACAGGGCTCCTGCTCCAAGAATTTGCTTATTGCAAAATAAAACAAAAAGCCCAGCTGGGAGCAGACGGAGCAGCTTTGGGAGAAGAAGACAGTGGGTGATAATGTCAGGCCAAATGTTTGGTCAAAGCCTGCGGAGCAGACCTGAACTGCAAGGTTTGGCCTTAGCCTAGAAAAGAGCAAAGTGATGTTGTCATGGTCTGTGGACTTCAAGCTAAAACTGAAGGTTTGGAGAGAAAAAAGCCTTTCAGGTCACCCTGTTCCTGGTCTGTAAAGGGACCCTGCCAGCCCTGACCCCAGCTGGGCTAGTCTGTGCTGTGGGAGCTGAGCGGCAGCAGCAGGGAGTTTCAGGAGGTTTCTGAAGAGCCAGGAGAAAGCCAGCCTGCCCCCCCCAAGCATCTCAGCCTTCGCACACAGGATATACCACAGAAAAAGGATTTAGATGAGGTCTTGAGAAACTATGTGTTCCTGCCATGGGATGCGTGCAAATCGTTCCTCACCAATAGATCCCGCTCTCTCCTGGCCTTCAAGCTCTCCAGTGACAGAGATGCCACTGTAACCCTCAGCTTTACTGTTCCTGCAGGGAGAAATATTTTAGTAGCTGCCAGTCTAAATCCTTCCTACTTTATTTTAAGCCCACTGCATCTTATCTGCAGTGGTCACAGAGAGCATATTATTGCCTTACTTGCTCCTAACTCTCATGTTTTTCTGAATTTTATCATTGTGCTCCCTATCATTGTGCTCCTGCTTCTCTTCCACCTGCTCTTCTCTAGACTAAGCAAATGCAATTATTTCAAGCTTTCCTCAGAAACCATACTTATAGACCTCCAGTCAGTCTCCTTGTCCACCGCTGGGCTTGCTCCAAGTCATTTGCATCTTTCTTGAAATATGGAGCCCAGAACTGAAGTCACGGGGTCTTATCTGGGGCTTTCTTAATGCTATATGGAAAGACTTCTTCACAAGACCTACAAACCCCAGCCTGCCCAGGCAGCTTTTGTTCTCCTCCATGATGTTTTACATTTAAGTTTGTTTGAAAATTCACCATAACCTGCCCAGCTTAAACATCCTTGATGCCAATGGCATCCTGGGGTGTATTAGAAGGGGGGTGGCTAGTAGATCGAGAGAGGTCCTCCTTCCCCTCTACTCCGCCCTGGTGAGACCACATCTGGAATATTGTGTCCAGTTCTGGGCCCCTCAGTTCCAGAAGGACAGGGAACTGCTGGAGAGGGTCCAGCGTAGGGCAACGAAGATGATTAAGGGAGTGGAGCACCTCCCTTATAAAGAAAGGCTGAGGGAGCTGGGTCTCTTTAGTTTGGAGAAGAGGAGACAAAGGGGGGACCTCATTAATGTTTATAAATATATAAAGGGTGAGTGTCATGAGGATGAAGCCAGGCTCTTCTCGGTGGCAAACAATGATAGGACAAGGGGTAATGGGATCAAGCTGGAACACAAGAGGTTCCACTTAAATTTGAGAAAAAACTTCTTCATGGTGAGGGTGACAGAGCACTGGAACAGGCTGCCCAGGGAGGTTGTGGAGTCTCCTTCCCTGGAGACATTCAAAACCCGCCTGGACATGTTCCTGTGCGACCTCACCTAAGCGTTCCTGCTCCAGCAGGGGGATTGGACTAGATGATCTTTTGAGGTCCCTTCCAATCCCAAACATACTGTGATACTGTGATACTGTGATCCTTCACATTTGTGCTGCCAAGCCTGTTGCTTCCCCTCTTGTACACATTACTGGTGGTTTCTGCCTCAGTGTAAAACTTTGCAGTTCAGTGAGGTCAAATATACTCACTTTTCTACTTGGTAAAGATCATTTTCAATCCTAAACTTGTCTTCTAAGTGTTTTACAGCACCAGTGGTGATGTAAATTATTTTGGACTTTAAAGTTATAAGTTATATTATCTTCTATATTGAAACACACTGGATTTATTACAGCTCTATTAGGCCTTCCCTTATTTACATATAAAGCATTGCCTAAAGTCTTAATAAAGCCCAGATATTGCCAAAGAAAGGCATCAGGTTGACTTGATATTTGTGCTTGATGTAGCAGTTATACAGGTGTGCTGGTCATTACTTTTTACCTGATTTACAGGTTACTGACTGCATTTTTCGGTATCTTCTCATTAATTGATGTTGCCAACTGATGTAATTCACAGAATCACAGAATGGTTGTGGTTGGAAGGGACCTCTGGAGATCATCCAGTCCAACCCACCTGCTAAAGCAGGTTCACCTAGAGCAGACTGCACAATTCCCTTGGCTTTCACTTCTCTCTCTCCCCAGCTCTATTCCTCACTGAATTCTGAAAAATTGCTCCACTTTCCCATGTAAGTCTTCTAGGGTAAACCGCATCAGGCCCTGTCATGTGGGAAACATCCAACTACTTTTACTTTAGCTTTTTTAAAAGGTATTTTATATAAGTTCTTCCCATTTTGCCATTGAAGTAGGGTTGAGACGATGTTTCAAAGCAATTTTAATGGTTACTTAGGCGAGGGGCTTTCAGTCTCTTTGTTTTGTGGCCTTATTTTTCCATAGTTTCACATACATAAATGATCAAACTACACAAGAAATGGCCAAGTGACTCACAACACCAGTCCACTTAAGCCAGCATCCAGTCTGACAGCAATCAACACGTGTCACTGTTTCCCTGAAGCACTTCCCTTGTTGCCACCAGCTGACGGCCAAGAGGTTTCTTGAGCCAGATGTGATGGTCATTCTGTTTAATAGCCCCTGGTTGCTTTATTCTTCCACAAATTTTTCCACTCCTGTTCTGAATCCATGTAAATTTTTAGCGGTACCATAACACCAGCTGCAAGGAATTCCAGAATCCACTAAATGTGTTCCGTGACCCCTTTGTCTGGGATCCCATAGTCTCTTGTTTGATAGTTGTTCCTTCCTCATCTCCATGTGCGTCATAAGTGTGTAGCCAGCTAACATCCACCTCTGACCTCTCATCACTGTGAAAAATTCACTGTTTTCTGGTTTTTTTTAACCTTTGTTTTATTTAATTCACAAGACTTTCCTTCTTATTATGTGTCAGTTCAGATTCTTGAAAAGCCTTTGGGCAGGAGTACACTGGACCTCATTTTTCTTCCTCATCTTATATGGCCCTCCCTCCCTTATATAGCTGAAGGACTGCAAAGCGTGTCCAGCTCTCCTGACACTTCCAAGTAAATCAAAAGTCTGGGGTTTTCCATTAGCATCTGTAGAGCTGCACCAGATGTTAGCTGTAGCTGAAGTAGAGGGTCTCTTCACAGCAAGCAGGTGGAGATAGCGCGGAGACCAGCGCAGGGCATGCAGCAACTTAAGGCTCCGATCACCTCCGCCAAGTAAAGGGCTGAAATGGTATAAGGCATTACCACTGCTATGCCATGTCAGTTGGTGTATCCTGACACGCTCCATGCCTCAGGCTGGGCACTAGCTCACAGCCTGCCCTTTTAGCTCAAGCTTTCCTTCTCTGGCAGGTTAGTCCAATAGACTCAATTGTGAACGGCAGCCAAGGCACGGCTACACCGCTACACAGCCTGTTGTACTGCTGTGGGGATGGCAATTTCCAGCCAGAGGGGCAGGGAGCCAGCTGGCACAGCAGCACCATAACTCGGGGCAGCCAGTTTTGCAGGAAGAAGAGCCCTCAAACAGCCTCTGAGCAAAGCCCTGAGTCCGTGAGCCCCATGAATGTGGGTTGCTGGCTGAGGCCAAAGCGTGTCCTATTAGAGTAGCAGCAGGATGCCCAAAGTAAACCCTGGTTGTGATGAAAGGAAGGCAATTAAAATTCCACATCAGCTGCCTTCCTGTCCCACTTCCTAACCTTCCAGCAGCAGGTGATTAACAGGGCTGCCTTCTGCTGCCTTTGCCCAGCTGAGACAGCGCAGCCCCGCTGCAGAGAGCACTGCTGCTGCTGCCGCAGCACGGCTCGCTGCCGGCCGGGCTGCCCAAGCACAGTGAGGACATCATGATCCAGCTGTCGAGTTTGTCTCGAGTTAATTTAGAATGAGCTCGTTTCTTCAGTTTTCACATAATGCTCCTCTCTTACCAAAGCCCTTGCCTTGGCTGTGAACACACTAGCCCTGTTGTTCAAGGTTTCCCAAACAGAAAACCAAACATGCATGCTGCACAGTGACATCGGTGTGCTTACACCACGTTACACTCCCACAGCCTACCAAACGTAGGCCATAGTTCATTGGTGCATAAGAATCCTGGCAAAATGCCTGCAACCCGTTTCCCAGCAAGACAGTACTTTAAGAAGACAGCCTCACAGGATATATGGAAGCCCTACAGCACCTACAGTTGCCCGCTCTTCGTACAGCTTCCTCTGCGATCACAGACGAGCACAGGGGTAAGTACACAATACAGAACTTAGTTTCATACTGCACTCTTGATGTCTGTACACACTTTACCATGAATAATCACTTCAGAATAGCAAAAGGAAAAGGCTAGAAATGCTCTCCATAGTTTAAAAGGCAACTCAAACAATTACATTTGGTTTTTTAAAACAGGCACTGAAGATTTTTGCTGTCTACTCTACTGAAAGGGATGGCTACACTGTGGCATTCAGATTTAAAAAAAAAAAATCCCCAAAACACTAATTGACAGCCAATAACACTACTTACTAGCAGTGCTCTGCAGAAAACACACTATGCAAGAGACGCTCATGCCTCAAAGGGAAAAACTAAGCACTTCAGTCACCCATGAGGTTAAACGGATTGACACTTCTGACCAGAACTAGATTTGCTCCCTATCGTATAAACAAGTCCACTGCTTTAGAAGACAACCCTGGGACCTAACCATATTAGCTGGAGAGAATGAGTAGTTTTCCCTTTGTCACCAGCCAAAGCAACAGCTGAAGTGGGGTCAGGCAAAAGTAGTGCACCTTGTTTATGTTACAGGAATAAATCCCACCCCCATTGAGACTAGTTTGCTTTGGCCTGACCCTCTTGGAGGTGGCTGACCCTGGGCCCCAGAGAACCTGCTAGAACTGTTTTGTAGGTGGGACTTTCCCTAGCAGTGGTTTGCTGACTGCCCTGGACATCAGGTGACTAAATGATCAGCATTCTTTTACAGCAGGCTAGTGTAAGAAAGGATTGTGTTGAGGAAGGGCACATGCAAGGGAGGAAAGGAATAGCTTGAACAGGATCTTAGATCTCTTCAGAAATGGGAAGGGTTGGAAACACTTATTAGCGGCAGATCAAAAGCAGAGAGAAAATGAGCAGCTGCTCTAACTAAAAACTGCATCAGGCTCATGCTCTTTACTCCCCCAGAAGTGAGGAGTAAGCCACATTGAGACCAGCACTCCTCATTGATCGGTGTTTTTTCAGGCAGATCCCTCCTTAAGCCTATCAACCAACCCTTTGAACTCAAGCCGATCTGAGGACACAAGTTCCACAGTGTTTTTTTTAAGTTAGGTTTATTTAGCAATAGAAGTATGTACATGTAAGAGAATCCCCTGCAGCACGAGACATGCACAAAGCAGTGAGGGACTGAAAGTGGTGCTGCTCAATTGCCATCCTCATCACCTGTCATCCAACTTTACTCGGCAGCAGGGCCAAGATTAGAAATGGACAGGAGAGAAATGTATCAGTCCACGTGACAGAGTCTTCAAGGCAGAGCCTTCCCAGCAACTGGTATTAAAACAAGCGGGCGCCATAGCCAAATGTCTGTTTAATGCCCTCAAAGTAGTAGCGCTGCCAGCCTTGCTTTGTTCTTTCTTCCTCACTGGCAGGAATGCCCTTGCCTTCCAAGCACACCTCTGTCTCGCCACCTTTGTCAGTGAAGTTCAAGGTAATTGTTGCGAAGTGCCCTAGAGGAACCAAAGCAAATCTGTCAGCAGTGTGCAGTATATCATATGCTGCCCCAAAGAGCTATTCTGCTCCTCTTCTCACACAGCACCCCTTAAAAGACTCCTCAGGATCCTTCCCAGAGGATCCATTTATGACAGCTGCGGGCCTTCCTCAGAAACAGAGCGAGGAGAGGGCTCCCTCTTTGTGGGGTTTGAAGCAGTTGCAGCCACAGCTGAGCAAACTGCTACTTCATAATTCCTAATCCCTGGCTGCTGTTCTAAGTGGTGGCGGATGATTCTGACCTGATCATGTGGGATATGAAGCTGGGATAAGGCTGGTGCAGTTCCCACAAAACTGTGTGTTCCCCAGTCACGAGCCAGAGTGCAGCGTGGCAAATGGGGCTGGAATCCTTCAAACACAGGCAAGGGCTGTAACACTATAGTCCATTTTTGGACTACTTACCAGCTGGCCAAGATTTAAATCTCCATTTCATAACAAGTTGCTTCTCAGGGACCTTGAAAAGAGAGAAAGACTGAGTAGCAATTTTTTGCAAATCCCACAGTCTAATAGAAAACAGCTAGAATTGTGTTGATCTGAAGCCTTAGACATGCCTTGAGAAACACACACATAGAGGAAAAGAGGTTTTGTGTCCTTTTCCTTCCACTCCTCTTCTAGGAAGGCAGGCCACAGTACAGCTCCAAACACTGAGACAGTGTCCCTGTCCACAAGACTTTAGTGGCAGGAGGGCTAAAAAGGGCCAGTCATTATTTTTACCAGCCCTCACCTGCCTAATAAGTAAGTAAAAAAAATAAAAAATTACACAAAGACAGGGCAGATGCATGACTGGAAGACATTTTCTCCCCAGACTGAAATCCCATACATTACTCCATGCCATAAGGAATGCTTCGATAGCCACAACAATTACAGATAACTATTGGGCACCAGGTAGAACTCCATAATTAGCTAAATTAAGCATTGTTACAGAATTGATACCTCAAAAATAAAAAGGCTGCCCTTGAGCAAGACACACCAGCACTTGTCAATACTTACTAGGTCAACAAACTCTCCTGTGACACTGCCATCCAGCAACTGGAACTTGCCTCCTTTATCAGCTTCCAAGGTGGCTTGTGCGTGGGTGAAAGCTTGGACCATCTGAAAAAAATTCAGGAGGAAACCTGTATTACCTGACATCATCTGCTTGCAAGCTTGTTGCCTAATGCCTCCCACTCAGCTACATAAGTTCTGTATTAGGAGGTAAGTGAATAGTGTAAGGTCTTCAAGAAAAGACAAAACCGCTGCCCTGGCCAGGAAAGCAAGGTCATAGCTATTACAGCAGCATTCTGCCTGCCAAGGGAAAAGAACCACTCACTTTCACACTCTGTGCAGCGTTCTGTAAGCCACACTTTTATTTACTCTGTTCATTCCTTAATGAAACCTAGTTCTAAGAAAAGGTCATATTTTTTGCCCCTTTTGAAAAGAAAAAAAAAAGGAGGAAGAAAAGACTAAGACCATGCTAAACAATAATACTATGTTGCTCTCCTTAAACTTATGTAATAGCGTGCAAGAGAGTGAAAGCTATTCCCAAAGTACATTTTGAGACCACCTAACCTTAAAAGGAAAAAACAAAACAAAGCCCAAATGCACACAGCTGTAAAACCCAAGAGATCTGACCACATGCAGTAAGTGATACACGTACAGAGAGGTGCTGACAGCACTCTGCAACTGGCTTCTGGCTGGCATTAATCCCCTCTTGTCAGCTGCGTGAAAAGATGCGTACATGAGCTTCAAGCAACTGTTCTCCAGACCAGCCTTCTTGTTCCACTCTCGTGGATTGTGAGTATCCTACAGAATGCCTTGAAAAGCTTCTTAGGAACAACCTCTTATGTGCAAAGAACAATTCTCAGAACAAGCCTGGCATTACCTCCTGAGTAACAAACACCCTGTAGAGCTCTTCAGGAGATGTTAAAAAGGTGTCCTTCAAGCTGATCTTGCATGTAGGGATCTTGACTCCTATGGATTTAGACTGCGATGTGGCAGGACTGCTGCCAGTGGCCGTCTAGCAAAACAACAAGCAAAAAAACCACACACATACTTTTTTCCACAAAAAATTCAACAAGTGGTTCATGTATGCAAGAGAAAGTAACAAAGGCCTTTGGTAAAAACATAATTAGATACAACCATATTTGAGTGTAAGAAGTAGATTGCTCTGCTTGCATTAAGAAATATCATGTGCTGCAAATCAAAACCAGTCAGGCCTACACCACAGATTGCCAAATCCTGAATATCTGTGTAACTCCTATAATGTGTATGTATTATAATTATATATATTTCTCTCCTATAAACAGCATATGTTGGTTTTGTAAGCCCCAGAATCTAATACTGTGTACCTGTCTTCAGAGATCCAAAACCATGTTTGCACAGTTTTATTTACCTTGCGGTCTTCTGCTTTAGGAGCCACCGGAGGTGTTGTGTCCATATGTTCACCATTCACTGTGGGCAAAATCATGCCCTGGGTGAATTCTGGAAAGACAGGAATGTGTCCATGAAACTAACTGAAGACCAAGTAAAACTTTTAAACTGTTCTTTGAAATACACAGTCAAAAAGTGCTTCCTCGTTTCTCCCCTGCTCTTGCTAGCACCTGTAACCTGAAAGTTTTTTAAAAAGTAAACAGACCTCTTTTTACAATAAATTAATTCTTCTTGCCCTCTCTACTCTCCACCAAAGGCCATATCAGAAACTGCCTCCACTAACAGGAGTTTACCTCCTCTTCCCAGCCCAGACATATCAATCACTATCTTCCACATGTTGCTCTCATATGAATGTTAGCCTTACTCTTATGTAGCTTTTTTCCTCTCTCACTCTCTAATATAGGGATGTCAAACTCATTTTCACCTGGGGTCACATCAGCCTCGCGGTTGCCTTCAAAGGGCCAAATGTAATCCCAGGACTGTATAAATGTAGCTAGTCCTACATTTATAAAGTCCTAAAATTACATTTGGCCTTTTGAAGGCAACCATGAGGCTGATGTGGCTCCAGGTGAAAATGAGTTTGACACCCTTGCTCTAATATAAACAGCAATCACATCTCAAATACTTTCAGACAAACTAAACCAAGTGCTTCCATTTCTTCTCCAACTGGTTCTCCATTTCTCATATCGCAGTACAGAATAAAGTTACTTCCAATTCCATCTTCCATTAATTTTTTTTGACATGAGATGCCAGGCCTACACACAGAAACCCAGGGAAGGTCTCACCAGTGCCCTGTGCAGCAGTTCTAGCACTTTAACTCCACCAGAAGCTCCACCCTCTTTCAGCATTTTGTTTCTTCTCCAGATCTATCACTTCTGCATTTAGCAATTATAAAACAGTTTGATGTTTCTCCTTCCTCTTTATCTGTTCAAACTAGCAAAATTCCATTACATAGCAGAATTTTATTATACGTGTATATTCTTGTATCCTGCAATACTTAGTTCCCACCTATTCTTATCTATTGCAGCCCACAAGAGCATACAGTTCTTCCCGAATAATATTCTCATCATACACTGGGCGACTACATCTCCCACCTGGAACACTAAAAGACCTGAAAAAAAACATAGGTACAGAAATTTGACCCTGGAAAAACAGCAGTCAGTGGTGGTTTATACAAAAAAGCAGAAGTTGAGTATCTAGCACGTGTCGTGTAATAGAGGTAAATGGATAAAAAAAAAGCAACTGTTGCATTCCCAGACTGTACTAGAGAGCAAAGCTAAACTCAACCAAAGCACACCGACTTAACTCCAACTGCTGGAATCAGATTTATCTTCTAAAAAATACTTTTAATCCAGATGCTGAGATAGATCATTCAATGGCACCAACAAAACCTGCTGAGCAATTCCAGTTGCAAATTATTCTCAAATTCAAATAACACTAGATACTTTCATTAGTGTGGCAAAGGAGAAAAAACAACAAACTAGAACAAAGATATCACCTTCCAGGGAAGTAAGCAAACTAAAGGCCAGATTGTGCAACATGCAGTGACTGATGCTCTGTGTCACTAGGGTATCAAACACATTTTACTGGCTTTACTTTCTCTATAGCTAAGCTTCAGTGTGTGATGGACATTCTCAGTTTTAAGATATAAATCCAGAAATGCTCTTTATTATAGGGTTATCACCAAAAACAATATTTCTGGGCTGCTCTACAGTGTCTAGAGACAGAAGAAGTGCTTCTTGCCAAATGCCAACTATTTCAAAAGAGACAGAAAAGTTACCGCTGTTGCTTTGTTACCTTCCCATTGAAATGGAGTGAAGAAGCAATATTCACTCTCTCGTTACCCCCATGTCTTCTTTAGCATTAGCCCACATGGATTCCCATAACACATCTCCCTTTCAGTTACATACCTGTTTTGAGAGTGCTGATGTAAGTTTTCATTGCATCTCTAATTTTTTTTGCACCCTCTTGCTTCATCAGGGTCTTCAAGTTAGTGTCAGGCTCGTCTTTAGCAAGGCTGACATGGATCTAAACAAGGACAAGTGCTGATTAACAAAGCCATACTTGCACGGTCCTTTTATTACTCAATTCAAGATCACGTTAGACTTCAAATAAACTCTTTTACAAGCAGCAGTGCAGTTGATTATCTTTCACTTAATCTCTCAGCCTATAGTAACGTATGCATGTACCCAAACAGCTTCATCTGCTATCTAGAAGACATGAATGAATTTGATAAAGGTACAACATGATGGGGAGGGACCCTTTACCAGGGAGTATAACGACAGGATGAGGGTTAACAGTTTCAAACTGAAAGAGAGCAGATTTAGATTAGATATAAGTTACTGTGAGAGTGGTGAGACACTGGAGCAGGTTGCCCAGAGAAGCTGTGGATGCCCCATCCCTGGAAGTGTTCAAGGCCAGGCTGAATGGGGCTTTGAGCAACCTGGTCTAGTGGAAGGTGACTCTGCCCATGGCAGAGATGTTGGAACTGGATGATAAGGTTCCTTCCAACCCAAACCATTCTGTGATTCTATTAATTTAAACAGTCTTTAACACTAAAAAAGTTAAAGCAAATGTTCTAAAAAAGGGAACGTTGAAGGACATACTAATGCTGTAAGGATTCCTGTTAGAACAGCCACACAGCCAGTAGTATTAACCTTTAGCTGTACTTACCTCAACTTCATCAACATCATTTTCATCTGAGAGATTAGGAATCTCCACATAACCTTTGTATTTCACTCCTGTCTTTGAGGTGCCTGCAATTAAAATTATGTTGTTCAGATCAACATTTCTTACCCTGGTTGCTGTAAAAATAAACTTGTGCTGTATCACAATACAACACTTCCCTTTATTATTACTTCCTAAATCAGTTAAGTATCCTTATGTTTAGTATTATACTTGAGTCTGGCCTTGAAACAGGAGGAGAGAATATCACTCACCTGTCCATGCCAGCTTGATAGCCCACTCATAGAAGAAGATAAGCTTCCCTTTGCGGTTGTTAATGGAGGCCTCTCCATCCAGTTTGCTCACTTCTGTCACCTCACATGCCCCCTCCTCACTCTCCACTCTGACAGGCAGAAGCAGGGTTTTCAGCCTCTCTGTGGACCAGTTGGAGGCATCTCGCTCCGTCCTGCAGGAAAACCGGGCGCAGTGAGGAACTGGGGCACTGGGGCACTGCCAGCACACGGCAGGACTCCCGGGGCTCGCCCCAGAGCCTCCCTGCCTGCCCCGCTCCACCGCACAGGCACACACACGGCCCCAGGCGTTCCCCGGCGCCTCCAACACAGCAGCTCGGGCACCCCCCCCGCATACGGAGGTAGGGCCTTCCCGGGGCATCAGCCCGGACACCGCCACCTCAGCACCAACACGCACGTAGGGGAGGGGACAAGGGAGAACCGCTCCCCGGGACACCGGCCCCGCAGCCCCCCTGCGCTCGGGGTCTCCCGCGGGGCGGCCCGGGCGGGTCTCAGCGCCGGCGGGCGGGGCCGCCCCGCTCACCAGTGCCAGTTGTTGACGTTGGTGGCGTCCGCCCGCTGCTCGACGATCCAGCGCGGGTCTCCCTCGCCCCACTTGGCCATCGGGACCGCCGCCGCCGCCTCCTCCGCACCGACCGCCCGTGGAAACTGCTAGAACCGCCGGCCGCCGCGCCACCTCCCGGCTTCCGCCACCGGCACGGTCCCTTCCGGCGCCCTTCCTTCCTTCCTTCCTTCCCCGCCCCGCCTCGCTTCTTGGTTCCGCCGCGCTGCCTCGGCCCACGGGCTCCTCCTCTGTCCCCACCGGCCGACAGCCCCCGGAGCCGGCCACGCCACCCCTCGCAGCCGCCCCGAACCCAGCTGCCAGCAGCTCGACACCAAACACCGCAGCGCCCGGCGCGGCCCCCTGGGACCTGTAGTCCGGGCGCGGTGGCGGCGCGCAGGGCACGTCGGTACTCGTAGTGCGCGAGCGGAGAAACGCCGGGCCGGGCCGCGGCGGGGGGGACTACGTGTCCCAGCGTGCCCTGCGGCAGCCGCCCTGTCCCCCCCCTCCGTGCCCGGCCGGTGGCGGCGCCTGGCGCGGGAAGGTGAGCGGGGCCGGGGGGCGGCGGGGCGGGGCCGGGAGCCGGGACACGGGACGTGATTCCCCGCAGACAGCCGCTGCCCTCAGGCAGCCGCGCGGTGCCGTTGCAGATGAGCAGGGCGCGGGCGGACGAGGAGGAGTACTGGCACAGCTCCAAGTTCCGGGCCTTCACCTTCGACGACGAGGATGACGAGCTCTCGCAGGTAGGGTCCGGTCCCAGGTCTGCAGGGGCACCGCGGCCCGGCCTGACTCCCCCGGGCAGGACCCCGCACGGCCGTCTGAGCCCGGGCCTTGTCCTGGCGCTTCCTCCGCGCTCCGAGGGAGGGAAGGGCAGGGCGCTCCCTCCTCCCTGTGTGGAGGCCGCTGGGGGCTCCCGGTTCGCCCCCCCCAGCACCCACTCCGGTGTCCCGTTAGGACCGTGTTGCCACGCCTGTGCACCCGTCTGCATCTCCTGCTGTTTGAGCTGGCAGTGTCTGTGTAGGTGTCAGTGGCCTTTGCATCCCCCGTGGTGAGGAATGGCACCCACAGGCACAAAATATCCTCTCCAGAAGATGTGGTGCAAGCTGAAGAAGCTGTGCTCGGAGTTCTGAGGGAGATTGTTCGAGAGTAATAGGAAACAAAACACACTCTGCAACATGGCTGGTTTTTATGCAAGCTCTTACGTTTCGTCATAGCTAAAAGAATCCAAACGGGCAGTGAATAGCCTTCGGGATATCGTCGATGATGATGACGATGACGACCTTGAGAGAGTCAGCTGGAGCGGAGAACCTGTGGGAAGTAAGTGCAGAGGTACTGCAAGTTATCCTTGAGGCAGAGGGAGTTTAAAATTACCACTTAAATAATGTCGTTTTAGTTGAGATCAGGAGTGCTACTTGCTATCAAATCCTGTGTATCTATTCTAATTCTAGCCTCCTCAGGTCACATTGTGAGCCACTTGATTTACCTGTGTGGATCTACTGAAAAGAGAGTGAGCAGAAGCCCAAATTACATAAAAGTGTTCACACAAGTGAAGGGAGTTCATTGTGTTTTTCCCAATATGTAGCCCATCTTAGAGCAGATATTTTGGAGGTTATGGCTTGATATTCATCATACTCACCTGGCCTGCGAGATTCTACGTGATCATTTCCGTCATACTGCTGCCTGAAGTAGCACCCCATAAAATTATCTGTGCTTTGTCCACACAGCACTTTAAGGAGATATTCCAAGGTTGTGTGTTTGTAGACTGACCCTTATGCTTGAAGTTTGAAAGGGAATTGTAAGCATTAAGCAAATGCGGTTTTAGTGATGATTGGAATGATCTCATGACACACGCACAATACTGTCTGCCACACTTTGGAGTTCAGGACCCACACACTATGTGGCACTTGCTAGCTGGTGCCAAACAGTGAAAATTTACATTTGGATCACCCAGAGGACCTTCAACAGTCTGTTCTTTTTGTCCTGTGCTGTTGCTCCTCCTTCTGATTCAGGCTGTTTCTTTCTCATCTGAGGTCTCTACCTATCAGCTTTTTTGCTCTTTCACCCTGTCCTAAAATGTGCGTGTTGTGCAGCTGCTTGAAAAGAAGGGAAAGCTGTGTCTGGAGACACAGGAGGGAGACATATGCATCGCTGCCAGCAGCATATGCACATTGATAGCTGTTTTGTGTGCATGGGGAGCAAAACTATCTTAGTGTTCCAGTGTTCAGGCAGTTACGCTCTTAATGCATCTGTAATTTGAGGTAAGCCCGGGATTCTCTGTCTTGCTCTGTACCTTTAGAGCAAGGATTATGCTTTACTACATGCAACAACATGTAAATGTTTGGTGATCTATACTTTTTTTTTATGAAAGCCATAAACAGCTGTACAATACTGCTGAAATAACCATTTCTGGAGGACAATGCACAACTGTTTAACAAGCAGTATTACACAAGATTGGGATCCTGTGTGCTGCATCTACTTAGTGCCAAGGGTCAAAGGTATCGGGATGTGCTAGTACAGAACTGACCAGGACACACTTAGTAACATCCTGCTGTGCCGTAAGATCGTTCTTTACAGACTGGTTTTCTCTTTCTCTGTTATAAATGACCTCTGTCTGCACATAGGTATCTCCTGGTCCATCAAAGAGACAGCCTCCAGTAGCAACAGCTCGCTGGAGGGCCGAGACTCCAGCCTACAGAAGGGCTCTTCTTCTTATGCTGCTTTACCAAAACAAGTTTCTTCCTACTCCCTAAGCAGCCTATTCAAAGGTAAGGTTCATCTTGTACAATATGGACAAATGGCTTTTCCCTCAAGAGTGTCAAGAGGCAATTGTGTTATCTTACAAAAATCATTTTATCTTAAGTGTATTAATTGCAAAGCAGGGAAGCTGAGATCTCTCCTTAGTGTGAGAGTGTATCACTGGTCAGAAATTGGAGATGGTCTCATGCAGAAGATTGCATGCTCTTGTGGTACAGGAGGGGGCTTTGGAGATTATGGCGTCTTAAAAGCCAGACTCCATAGAACAGCAAGGTAGAGCACAGCACTGTACAGCAGTCTGTTTGGTGGAAAAGAGAAAGTTACAAAGGGACTGGCTCGACCCCTGTGCCCCTCATTTTATCTTCAGTATGATAGACAGGTTGATTATTCTTTATTTGGAGCTCAGCTGGCTGTTGTTAATGCTGTAGTTGGTTCAACAAACACATGGCAGCAGCAATGGTAGCATATCTGGTTAGAGGGAGAACAGCACAGCAGGCCATAGGGAGACCTACACAGCTTGCAAGAGTTCAGCTCTGTTGTCTCACAGCCAGACAACAAACCAGCTTTCATTTGTCTCTCTCTCTCTCTCTCTGGGGTGTTTTTTCTACTCTCAACTTTGATATACAGTGATAACGAAAGGCATCCAAATCTCAACCCTGGTGAACGAAGCTGTCCATGTTGCCATGGCCTAGCGCTGTGTGCTTGAGCCTCTGCTCTGCAGGTAGATGGGTGAATTCAGGCTTTCTCACCTCCCCTGGCCTCAGAAACAGGAGGGCAGGTCGGACCAGGGTGTGATGTGGTTTGTGATGCCACGGACAACTTCAAAGGCTTAGACCGCAAGTGAGCCTCAGCTCTGCCAGTGTAGTGTGAATTGCTATACAGAGTGGCTCATTCCACAGTAGCGTAGCTGCAGCGTACTGGCTTGCAGTCTAGGTTTGTGTTTCCTCTGCAAGAAATGTTGCTGGTGAAGAGACTGTCTCTCATTAGTGTTTGCTTTGATTTCAGGACGAAACAAACTTCCAAGTTTCCAGTCCCTTTCAGATGGTAAGTTTTGAATCCCCACCTAATTTTAGGAGAGGTGCAGATTTACTTAAACCAAAGCGTTTCCAAAAAAAAAGGGAAGTGTCGTCTTCCTTATGTGGCAGAAAGGGGACCTGAAACCTGGGTTGTCTGAAAGTTATTCAGCATAGAAGAGAACAAATTAGCATGATGGCTTGGGCTGATCTGCTTATGTACAACGATGACTGTTGGGTTTAGAGCAACTTTGTGTTGCCATTTGTTGCCTGAGTTTGGGTCTTCTTCCACAAAAACCAAGAAAAGGGTGTTTTTGGAAGTGGATGTGAATCAGGATTTTGATGCGCTACTTAGCTTTGCCTTTCCCTCTCAGCCCTCTCTGACACAGGAGTTAAAAACTACGCCCCAGAGCTGCGCAGACCGAAAGCTGAGTACAAGGTGAGCAGCCTGTGTTTGTAGAGTGCTGACATCAGAGTACCGCCAGGAGAAGTTCCTGCTCTGTTGGTTTCTTGGGAAGTGATTAATTGCTATTTCAGACAGCAGAGGGCAATGCAGGTAGGACAGGGAGCTGCAAAATGCAGCCTTAGAGTAATTCAGGTGTTTTCCGCTTTTGCTTGGAACTAGGGAGTTTTGCTGGGGGTCTTGGTTACTTGTTCTAATGAATGGCTGAGCAGTCTTTATTAAAAGGATTTCTAAATAGTGCTTTGCCTGTAAACTGCTTTCATGCTGGGTCAGATGAATTGGCATCATGTGTGCTTTTTAATTTTTTTTTTACATCTAAAGGCTTTTAAAATTCTTGTTCATGAGTCACTGGGACAGCACAGAGGGAGCTGCACAGAGGTGGAATTCCAGTTGGCAGGAATGTTCTTCTTGCAGATAGCCAGTGTTAGGTGTTGCAGAATCTAGTGGATTTTGGAACCAGGTGGATTCCTCCCACTATTACAGATTTGAGGTTGTGGTCCATGTCTCCCTGTCCCTCCAGTAACAGGATGGAACACATATTCCAAACAGATACAGACATGCACAGCACTAACACAGCTGCCCACACAGCCTGATGCAAACAGAAACCAACAGACACATAAGCAAACAACACTTGAGCGTGATCCTGAGCCTCCTTTCTGTCTGACCAGGACTGAATTCCGCTAGTGGAGCGTACACACATTCTATGGGTCTCTCCAGTAGCTGGTCTTACACATCCAGTTTGTTTTGTAGCTGAATCCCAGACCCCTTTCTTTTCCAGTTGCTGGCACCTGGACCCTTGAGCCCCTGGACTTCATGCTCCCATTCTGGTTCCTGGTACTCAGGCTGTTTATTCCACTCACTGGCTGGTTGAGTTTGTGTTCACTAGTGTTCATACAAACGCATACACTTGGAATAGAGAGCCCACCCACACAGAAGGTGGTTAAATATATAATTTAATGGGAATATAAGACTGCAGTGATCTATTTCAGGGCTTAGTCAGACAGGCACAGGAACTAGCTGCTTGTTTAAACTTGGCTGGCACCCTATGGCCCCTTTTTCCTCTTATTTTCCCATGCTTGTTCCTGACCAATTTATTTTGATCCCTCCCTTTCCTTGCTTTTTGTCTTTCCCATAAACTTCTCTAACAAGCCTCACACACTTACAAAATCCTTTTAGGACATCATTTCCCTGCGTCTCATACTAAGTCCTGTACCTCTGTAGGGTTGCATGGTGTTTGGAGAAAGTTGTTTTTGGTTTACTCATCTTGGAGGGTTTTACACAACAGGTAATGAAATGACCTAATCTGTCTTATTTGATGGTGACACTGAGTGGCCAAGTCAGTGTGCTCAGACTGCACTGATTAGGTTACTGAGTTTTCTCCACCTGTCCTTGGCCATTTGATCCTCTACGAGGTTGTCAGGTTTATGTTGATTAGTCATTAATCACCTAACCTAACAGGCAGCACTTCCTGAAAGCGCAGCAGGAGAAATAACTGTGCCCTGTTGTGTTCTGTGCCTGCAGGGGCAGGGAAGTAGGAAGGAGAAGGGTGGTATAGTCCCTTAAAAACAGGTAGGAGTATTGTTAAGTGGGGTGGAGCAATGAAGGGACAGTTGGTGGCAGCTCTGACAGTGACAGGCTGAGGAGCTTTCTCTGACCAGAGGTGCTGTAGGGAACCCTGGTGCTCAGGACATTTGACACTCAGCTAGATATTGACTTGAGAGACTTACGTGCAGTTTTCCCCTAGTAGGACTGGGTCAGCCCTTTTTTTACTGAGACTTGGGCTTTCAGTAAGCTTTCAATGAATTTAAAATTCAATACCCTCACAGCTGGTTCTGATTACTCCCTTTTTCTGGCTCTTTTGAGGCAGAGGACTGAATTACAGTCACTGGCTTGAGTGCCTCACAAAGACTCAGATGCCTTCTTGGAGCCTGAGTTCAGGAGTGGTTCAGGCCACCACCACGTCTTATCCAATGCTTCCAGAATGTGGTGTCTGCAGAGAAAGAACTCTGGTTGTTGCAGCAGTGGTAGCATATTACTTCAGATGGTGTAGCTACAGGGTTCAGTGCTCTTGTCACATTGTACTAGTCCTGTGCGACTCTCCAGGCACTTGCATGAGGCTGTTGTCCCTGTGGTTTCCACGCTGCTGTGGAAGGCTCACCGGCAGAAATCTGTCCAAATTGTAGCTAGAAATTGACTCCTTCCCCTTCAGTTTTGGGTTTCTCAGTTTTGCATGTATTTTGTTTGTCCTTGTGAAAGCAACATCGGGCTTTAATTTGTGTTATGGTTTAACCTGAGCTAGCAATATAACCACGATAGCTGCTCACTCACCCTCCTCCCCACCTCCCAAACAGGGGAGAGAATCAAAAGGGGAGAAACTTAGACTGAGATAAACAGAGTTTAATAAAATAACAAAATACTAATACACTACTAGTAAATATGTATATATAATAGAAATAGAATATAAAATAAAAGATACTCAATGTAATTCCCCACGAACTCCATCCACACTGAGCAGCACTTGGTGCCAACAGCCGATCCCAGAGAGAGAATAGAGTGAAAAGACAGAAAGGCCCAGAGGCCTCTGCAAATGGCAGGATGGCAAAAGGCCAAACTAAAGAAAGTCCCAAAGAGAAGTCCCCCAAACTGTCCTGACTCCAACAAAGAGAGCAAATAAGCGAGAGAGAGACCAGAAGCTCCCAAGTTTCCTTAAATATGAAGCATGACGCTGATGGGATGGAATATTCTTATTGATGAGTCTGGATGTCAGTCAAGCTCTGCCCCATCCATGCCCCCTTCCTTGATGCCTCACACCTGTGGGCAGAGGGCTCAGAATGTCCTTGGCTCTCAGACCAGAGCAATTAAAAACATTAACTCTTTTCCAGGCTTTTATCTCTTGTTCTTGAACTAACTCTAAATAATGACCATGCTAGCTATAAAAAATAAATGTTTCTAAGTGCATGAAGAAAATTAACTCATTTTCAGTCAAACCAGCACAATTTGCAAGGAGGACAATCTGTTGAAGTGCACTTCTTATAAAGGGTATGACTAGGGACCTTACTGAGGCAATAGAAAGACTGCATTAACGTCTGAGCCTCCAGCTTCTGTCCCCACCATCATGCAGGGTCTGAGGGCCCAGCATCTGCATGTGAACGCGGTAGGGACACATCCTCCTAACAACCTCTTGGAGCAGCTGAATGCTAAGTCTGAGAAGTCACACGTGGGCCATCAGTCTGATCCAGCACAAGTAGAAAGCAGCTTGGGAATTGCTGGCGTGATGCAGTCTCTTGCAGCTTGAAAGCTCTTTATTTTTCTTGTGGCAGGATTACAGCAGTGACTGGAGCCCCAAAGATACAGTCAGGCGGATGCAAAGGGGCAAGGTAAGGACTTTCCCACCTGCTTGCAAGAGATGGAGGGTGGGTGGTCCTAAGCTGTTGCACACTTCCCAGTACTCCTGGCTGTTCCAGGAGCAGGGAGGGGATCTGTGCTGTCTGCAGCATGTAGTGGGGAGGGTGCTTTGCCTGTCTGCTGCCTTGCCAGGTGACAGAGTGCTAGGATCACACCAGCTAAGGAGTAACAGGAGACCTTCACGGTTTTGTAGCATTTTTTTACTTGAGTCATCCCCTCAGCTAGGCTCTGACAAGGAGGTATCTGTACCACTGTGTCCCTCTCTACTCTTTCTGCTCCCTTGGGCTGGGTTTACAGAAAAAAATCTGGTGTGGGGCTTTACTTCCTTTCTTAGTTGGTGGCAAATGAAGAGAGGAAGAAGCAACCTTGGTTACACTGGAGCTGGATTCTTAGTCTCGACTGCATCCATTTTCAGTGAGCACACAGGGAGCTTGTGGTTTCACACTGCATGTGTCTCCTCAAAGGCTAAGGTGAACTAAAGGCTGAGAGAGGCCACAGTTATGGGGTAGGAAGAAAGGAGAAAGAGTCTTACAACTTCTGTGGAAAGGGCCCTACAAAGCTCCTTCCTCTTCTCAAGGCTGGTGGTTTGTGGCGTGTGAGGAAGTTTTGCCTTGTTATAAGGGTGTTGGTGCTGAATGTGCAATGTCTGCTGTCCTAGCCTGGACAGTAATGAGTGCTAACTTGGCAGCTCCTGTGGGCAGATTTGCTGGGATCATGGAGCACGTGGTTTCAGCTAAATAAGTTCTCTGCTAGTTGGGAGAGCAGTTATTCATGTTGTGGACTGGCTTATGGGGGAATGATAGGTAGTACTTCTGATATGCTTTACAACTACTTATACCTCCTCTATCTCCAGGTCTGCTCTCTAGAGAGATTTCGCTCCCTGCAAGACAAGCTGGTGCTCTTGGATGAAGCTGTGGCAGGGAACGATGGGAATGTCATTACAGCTGTGAGTCCTGCTGGGGCAATATAGGGCTAGGACTTCCATGGTGACACCACAGAGGGAGCTTGTGTGAATGCAGTCAGTTGGCCACCTGGTCTTGCAAGATGGGATGTTATTCTTTACTTAAAACCAAGAAGTTACTGAAAAGTGGTAAAGCTTAAGACTGAGAAGTTCCATATTCTTGCTGGCTTTCTGATGCTCCACAGAATTCATGCCAGGTTAATAACAAGGAACCTGATCCTTCAGCCTTATAGACCTTTGCAGCAACTTCTTGATGGCTGAAGTTAATCTGTTCATTGCAGCACAGAAGATTTGAGAGACCTCTCCAGTTTATTTGGCTTCTAAAGCATCAGGCAGCAAATGGGACCCTCAGAGCTTCCCTCATCCGTGTCCTTTAAGCCCTTGGATCTCTCACGGAAAGGATTTTCTTTGTAAATCTTGGTCTCACTTTTCTAAGCTCCAGCGCAGGAGCTTAGGCAGGCATCCAGGCTGTGTCCCTGGCTCACTGCTTGTCCTGTGTCTAGTGGGTAGCAGAATTCAGTTCAGAGCTGTGTCTTCAGAGGCCCTTTGCAAAAGCTTCCACAGGCCTTGACCAGTTTGCTGTCTGTCTTGATTCTGGTGAAGGCTGGTCTGGTCAGCTAAGAACTGCCTTTCTGTGCTCACAGGTCCTGATATTCCTGAAACGGACACTAAGGAGGGGTAAGTGTGACTGGGGCCAGGATTTCTATAGTGTGTCAGTTAAGGGCAGAGGGGATAGTTCTTTCACTGGGTGCAAGTCACAAAGAGAACATCTGGTGTATTGCTGTTTTACTGAGCGTTAAATATTTTTGCAGCAAGTGTAACATGGGAGGGGAGATGGTGATGCCTGTAAAGGCCCCAGAGAGGAGCTTTAAGCAGTGGTTGTGATGGGGCGAATGAAAATGAATCTATAGCGGTAGCACACTGCTGTGAATTCAGGTGGCAGCCTAGTGAATGGGCTCTTGTTCTGAGCTCTTTCCTCTAAGACTGTGCTTTGAGACAGGATAAGGTGGTTGAATCCTGCCAATGGCTTGCAACTCTATGCACCATGCTTAGCCCACTCTAGCTTGGTACTGCTAACTTACTTTACCCACCTGTATGTATCTCTTTTCCTGCAGAGATTTTGTTTCGGGAGCTGGAGGTGCGGCAGGTGGCCTTGTGTCATCTGATCCATTTCCTCAAAGAGTCGGGTGAGCAGAAGATGCTTCTGGATCTGCTGAGGTGAGGCTCTTGCCCAGCTTTGTGGTGGGGCTAAGCACGCTCATAGGAACCTGCCTCCAAGTAAATACCTGTTCATTCCCTTTTGCAGGTTCCTAGACCGGACTGAGGAAGTTGCTGTGAGTATTCCCAGGAGCAGAAGCTCCCTTTCCTCAGTGAAGAGGGAGTACAGTGGGTAGGGGGAGGCAGGCTGCAGGGTGTCTCATAGTCAGGCAAGAGATTTGCATCCCCATTTTGCCCTCTGGAGTCCTGTGTCTCCCAAATCTGTGAGATTTGCTTCTTTTCCCCTCCTTCCAGCTGTCCCAGTACCGGGAACATTTGAACATCCAGGATGTAGAAAAAAGGAGGGAATTTCTGAAAGGCTGCATTGGGTAAGAAAAAATGCAAGAGGGTGGGAGGGATGTGGATGCTTCACAGAAGGTGGTAGTAAGAAAATCAGATCTCTGTCCCGGTGCCACAGCTCATGTATTTTGAGAGCTGATGTTGGTTTTGCCTCAGTGGGAGTGGGGTGTTGTGGACACAATGTAGACCAGAGAGGAAGAATTTGTAGTGATCACTAGTCCAGCAGCTTTTGATGCTTACTTGGAGACAAAGATGCTTCAGGGACCTGCTGATCATTGACCCTTCAGGTTGTGAAGGATGAAAGCTCGGGTGCCTAAACACTGAAAGAAATTGGTAGCACTATCTTTAGGGTGTTCTGTGAGAGATGCCACATAATTTTTCCTTCTCTGGAGCCTGTCTAGAAGAGAGCCAGTTGGAGAGGGCAACGAGGCAGGAGCCACTCAGGTTGAGGAGAATGGGAGGTGTTCTCTACATCTCTGCCAGTGGGGAACATGTTTGGTAGAGAAGAGCATCCTTCTAAGTGCACTGTGTTAAGAGCTGCTGACAGTGTCTCCTTCCTCTGTGTCTGGCTAGGCTGCCATTTTCAGCTGAGGATACCTCCCACATCCAAGACCATTATACCCTGTTGGAGCGACAGATCATCATTGAGGTATGAAATCTTCCTTGCTGGTCGGGAGGTGGTTGGGACTCGCTGTGAGATCTCTGTCTGTCCCTGATTTATACCACTTTGGATCTAACCAGCCTACCCTGGCTACTGTAGTTTAACTGCTATCCAAGCTGCTGTGCCAGGCACACGTGAAATACCAGACCTAAGACTTCATGGCATGTTGAAGCTGTGCGTGAGCCTTGCTATCACAACACTCTCCCCAGGTCTTTACCCCGCAGATGGGTTGGGCAGTTGCCCTGGCTCATGTTCAGCCTTTCTGTCTTCCTGTTTCCACAGGCCAATGATCGCCGCTTGGAGGCAGCTGGGCAGTCAGAGATATTTCAGAAATATCCTCGCAAAGCTTCAATTCTCAATATGCCGCTAGTGACCACCCTCTTCTATTCCTGTTTCTACCACTACACAGAGGCTGAGGTGAGGATGAAGAAGTGGGAGAAGAGAAGGGTTACATCCCATCTGTGTAGCCCTCAATATGTGGGGTGGTTAAACTGGGAGACATTAAGGAAAGAAGGGGATGGAGGTCACATTTCATCCTGCCGACAGATCTGGAGGAACCCAGTTCCACTTGCCCATCTGGGACCGGTTTGGAGTTTTATGCTCTAAGATGGGACATTCAACCTGGGACAGCCTGTCAGGGACCTGCCTCCTAGAAACAGCTGTCTTTTACTTCTGGCTCCAAGGAGTCAGAATTGACCTTTATTCCCATGAGGCTGACGTGTGTGATACAGGTCTTGGAAGTGCTGGTGGTGCACCAGGTACAGATATAGGGGAAACCAAACTGGAGAGCTAATGGGGTGGCATAGTTGCTTTCTTCTGCCAGCTATTCCTCCTGTGGCACTGACATGAGCAAAAAGCAGTAGAAACTTAGGGAGATTCTACCCTGTGCAAGGCAAATGCCTTACAACAGGTATCTGAACCTCTCCTGTGGCCTTTCTTGCTGAATTTACACTGACTTGTCTGCTCTCTGTAGGGAACATTCAGCAGCCCGACTAACCTGAAGAAAACATTTAAGGTACGTGAATCTCCTGCTGTTGTGGCAGCACTAGCTGAAAATGCAGGCAGACAAATTGTATTTGGTGAGGGAGCTGGGCAGGAGGAGTTTGGGGGGCTCAGCACTGAGATATGGAGGGGGGCATGGCATTCTCCTTGAGCAGGGCCATTCTAGAGGCTTAGAAAGGCAAGTGGGGAGCCATGTGGAGGCTTTCACTGAGTGTACCCTGGCTGCAGCAGCACTTGGAAATCTCTGCTTCCTGCTCTCTACAGTGCTGGCCCTGGCCTCAGGCAGCATCTCACCTCCTTACCTGGCTATTGGTGTGGGTCCTGACAGGGGTGGGGGCAGATGCCATTCCTGTCCAACCCACCCAGGCCTTCTGAGCTGTGCTAGTGCTCTGACTGCAGCTTTCTGCCTTGCAGATTCCTGATAAGCAGTATGTGCTGACTGCCCTGGCTGCCCGTGCCAAGCTGCGAGCCTGGGACGATGTGGATGCCCTCTTCACCACCAAGGTGAGCTGTGGAAGGTCTTGCTGGGGACTCAGTTCCAAGTTCTGATATCCACTACTGATAGCTGGCTTGTTCTGGAGTTACCAGACAGACTTGTTTTATTTCAGCAGGGCCCAGCACCTCTGCTGCTGAGTGTTGATATGTTCCTCCTCTTCCTGCCTAAGACCTCTGCTGGGCCTGGCTTGGCTGCAGCAGCAAGGTCAGAGAAGGGGGCTGCCCTCGTGCTTTGTCACCAAAGGGTTTGCTGCCAACCTATGCCCAGCCACTGCGTGAAAGGCTCTGCCAGTGGTGCATGTGGTGGCTGGTGGTGTACCTTGCTGGCACCAAGGGAAAACATTTTCTTGTGGATGGAGGGATTGCCCTTTAGGATTAACGTAGGGTTTGGCTCTCATTTCAGAACTGGCTGGGCTACACCAAGAAGAAGGCACCTATTGGCTTCCATCGGGTGGTGGAGATCTTGCAGAGGAACAGTGCTCCTGTGCAGGTGTGCAAGGAATTGCTGCTTATGTCCCCCTGCTCTTTTTTGGGATTTGAGGTGTGAATGATTCCCCAAGGGAGCTGCTTCCTAGCTGGGAGTGGGAGAACGGCTTGTCAAGCTGCTGGAGGGCACAGCCCTCAGCTGAGTGACCTGTGCATTGGTGGGTGGGTGGTAGTGAGGGCTGAGTCCTGGGTCTGACTGCAAGAGTGACAGCAGACGTAGAGCAGTGTGGCAGCTTTCTCCCCGCAGTGCATTGCCACCTTTGCTTGCTACATGAGCTGTTCTTAGGCTTAATCTGGCTGGCAATGGCTAACCTAATCTAGAGGAATGAGGTAGCCTATGATTCTGAGCTTTGTGAACAAAATTTTACTGCCTCTGGGGTCCTGAGCTGTCTTGTCCTCATTACTTACTGCAGTGAGAAGGAAGGGGTCAAGTCTGTGCGACCAGCTATCTTGAAAGGCTTTGTGACTGCGGTTGAGATAACGAGGCAGGATGTACCTGCAGAACAGAGCTGAGATGCTCTTCCTTCCCTCACAGGTGCTGCAGGAGTATGTGCGCCTGGTGGAGGATGTGGAGACACGGTTGAACCTCGCCACCAAATACAAGTGCCATGATGTTGTCATTGAGGTAGGTCCCTGCTGCGTGTGTGAAGACATGGGACAAGAGCCTGCTTTTTCTCCCTGGCTTTCCTGCTCTGCCGTGTGCCCCTGTTGTCATGTGTCTGTGCAGTTTGTTTACTGCTGTGGCCTGGGAGCAGTGATACAGTTCCCAGTGGAAGCCAAGTGAGCCACGAGAGTGGCTTCTACCATTTGTGCTGTGGAATTGTGTTGTGGTGGGAACTTGAGGGGCAATTGAAGAGTTGCCCTGCTCATCTACAGGGCACCATCTGTCTATGGAAGTGTCCTCTCCACTCAGCTGGGTACTGGTTTTGCTGTTTATCTAGACGTATAGGGATCTGAAGGATCGCATCCAGCTGACAGCGTATAAATGCAAGGTGGAGCGAGGCTCTGCAGATGAAGAGAAGATAAACAGCATTCTCAACAACATGGTAAGAAACGCCTACTTTTTCTTCCAGAGACTCTCATCAGAAATGGCCATAGATCAAGTGTAAGGGCATGGCTGTCCTACATGCTTTTTATCCCTGCTGGGAAGCTATTCTTATGTTTGGGGTTGCATTCAGTGTAGGAATGAAGGGTGAAACTGATGGAAGTAGCACCTCTGGACATAGTTGTCCTTATCAGGGATTGGGAGTTGTTAACTTGGCCCCTGAGGAATCTGTGTTCAGCACTGACGTTAGCCATGTCTCGTTCTCTCTTTTAGCAAATCCGATGGAAGAACTGAGCACCTGGGAAGCAGCCTGCTTGGCCTTTGCCTTGCCAGTGAAAGAGGAAACTGCAAAACCCAGTCCAGTGCCAGCAGAGCAACTGTTACTACTCATTGCATGATCAATGTTCACCAGTGACAGTGAGTGCCCGTGGCTTGTGGGACAGTGGTATTCAGGCTGGTTGAAAGCAGCTGCTCCAGTGTAGCCAGCAAAGCCATGGTACTGATCCACCAGGGTTGATTCTTTTTGGAATCTAATTTCCTTTGACTTGGCTGTAAGCCAAGCTGTAAGCTTTTGTTTATGGAGGGACGTTGCTGGGCACAGGAAGGTTACATTTGCCCTGGGTGGTGCCTGGGCCTATTCTCACAAGAGGAACAGGTCCATCACAGTCATGGGTCTCCCCACCAGACAGTGCTGACCAGTCCCTGTAACACTCAAGCTGGCTTGGGCATCGCCCAGTCAAGGCTCTGGCTGGAGGGAAGCCCACTAGAGTGTGTTCGCCCTACATCAAAGCGTGTGTTGGGGAAAAGACCAGCTGTACCACAGAGCCCATTTTTTTTTTTTGGTTGGTATGTTCTGGCTCACCCTGGGAAAAGAGGTGGTGTATGAACTCCTGCAGAGAGCCAGGACAGCAGCTTCTGCTAGTATCCTTGTGCGGGCACTTTGCAGCTCTGGAAAGATCCATTTATGAGGGAAGAACAGGCACCCAGTGTGGAGCTGGTCAGAGCCCTGCTGGGTTGGGTGGAGAGCAAGGAGGGACCCTTCTCAGTTGGAACAAACCTGCTGGCCCCAGCAGCAATTTTGTCTTGAGTGTGTTATGCCAGGAAGGATTGAATTGCACTTCCTCAGAAACACAACTCCTCAAGCAACTGCTGGCTTCATCCTTCCAGACCTCACTTCAATTCCTTGAATAAAGCTGTCTCTTTCTCCTTGGGCTGTTTATTTCCTTCCCTCACTGAGCACTCTGTCACTTTGTGTGCTAATCCTGAGCAATTTATCACACCTCCCACAAAGTGAGTATGCAGGGTGTTTTCTCATGTCCTGAAAAGCACAGTGCGTGTCACCGTGGAGTGGCTTTGCTTGCAGTAGTGCATTACTTCACACCTTCAATGCCATCAGCACAGATAAATTAATTGTAATGTTGTAGGAGAGTTTGCTGCCGCAGGGGTGGTCATGCAAAGGTGAAGGTTACCTGTGGTAAGAGAGCAGTGTGAGGGCAGGTTTGGGTTCCAGCCTCCCCGCTGCACTGTGCACTCAGGGTTTTTTCTGTGGTGTGGGTTTTTTCTTGTTTGTTTGTTTGGAGTTTTTGTTTGTTGTTTTTCCTCACAGAATCTTTTATGTTGGAAGGGACGTCTTGATCATCTAGTCCAATCCTGTTCAAGCAGGGTCACCTGGAACAGGCAGACCAGGACTGTGTCTATTTGGGTTTTCAGTATCTCCACAGCTGGAGATGACTCAGCTTCTCCGGGCAAGCTGTTCCTGAATTTGACCACCTTCACAATAGAAAGGTGTTTTATTGTTTTCAGACAGACTCTAGTGTTTCAGTTCATGCCCACTGACTCTTGTTGTCAGTGAGTACTGCTGAAAAGAGTCTGGGTCCCTTTTCTTCATTTGCACTCGTTAGATACTTAATTGATAAGTCCCCCCTGAGCCTTTTACAGGTTGGAGATGCTCCAGTATCTACATTTCCATCAGGTGCCCTGAGAGTCTGAGTGAGTGCTCCCCAGCCTGGGCCTGGAAGTGGGACTGCACTTCTGTGGACTTTCAACTGCACTTTTTTTCATAGCACTTCAGGCAGAACTCACTAAATAATGTTTTTCTGCCAAAAATATTAGAGGTATGGAAACTCCACCTTTTTATTGGGAAGTAGAGAATGCTGTTTTTAAAAATATATTTATTTTGTTGGAAATACACCATCCACCAAACTTTAATTTAGTTGTTTGCTTCTATTTACCAGTCCCATCTGAGTGTAGTGGAGACATTAACCATGTTATTTGAATGCTGGCTAGTTTAAAGCCTGTTTCAGTTCTGTTTCAGTTTAGTCCCCTCTCTTCCAAACACTCCTAGTCATTTGCCAAGAGCCTGGTTGGTGACTGACACTTCAGGTGGTTAAATATTCACCCAACAGAGAAAACATCTCCCCAAATGAGTGGCAGTGCTGAAATGAAGATGTCCCTCTCCTTATTTCATGGCTGCAGGGTCAGTCATAGCAGCTGAGCTTCTTCCAGGGCTCCGAACATCCAGCCAGTAAAGGAGATCAGCCTGCAGCATTGCAGCAACCGATCGCTTGCAAACTGTCAACTACCCTGTAAACTCATAGAAAACACAACAAGTAGGGAGGATGGTTCTCCAGGGAGATGCTTGGGACAATAAAATCCTCTTTCTAATAATCTCAGGGCAGAGAGGAAGCAGGGATTATTAAATGGCTTTTTATAGGTCTTGAAAGCCAGCCAGATCCCAAGGCTCGGTTGTTTCTGCTAAAGGCTTTAAAACAGCCTCATGAACTGGGGCCAGACAGCTGGAGTGCTGTGCATGTTTGCTTCTGGCAGAGAGGCTGCCTGCTGCCTGGAGCTCTGCTGCTGCCCTTTGCCATGCGGGAACCGTGGTGGGCAGCGACCGAAGTCCCTCTGTGCCACTTTGGGCAGGCAGCCAGCGGTCTCAGCCTGGGAGCAGTGGTTTGTGTTCCACTTGCATGTGGCAGAGCACAGGTGACCACACTGCCAGTGCCCAGAGGTGCTGGTTCTGTGGGCATTTGAGTCCCTTTCTCCTTGCCATCGCAGCAGACCTGCAGAAGCAGGGGCTCACATGCTTTTATGACAATGCTCAGCTGGTGGCCTGTGTGGACATTGTGTTCCTCTGCTGCCTCCTGTCACATGTGCCATCTGTCTGCTCAGTCATTTAGCCTGCCATCGCTAAACCCTGTGTTGTGCACAGCTTCGTCACCGCCATTCCTCTCCTCAGGTAAAGCGGACCACATCATTTCAGAGCCTGGTCGTGCTACTGTTTAGGACCTCACGGGGCAAGCATAAAGCACATGCTCTGGCCGAGCCAGAGCCATGCAGGAGCACGGCTCTTATTGCCCCTCACAATCTTATTGTGAAATGTCATTGCAAACCTTGTCACAGTTGGTCACTTCCCCAACTTCCCAACTGCTGGAGTCACAGGTACAGTTTAGTTTCAGCTTCCTGTTTGTCTAGAGGAAGTGGTAGACTTTGTGGCTATAAACCTGAAAACATGATCAAAAGGAGTCAAGGCAGCTCCAGACAAAACACAATGCTGGCATTGAAACCCCACTCTGGCCAGGGCCTCAGATTATCACTGCAAGATAACCTGTCATGAGATAGCGCAGGAAACAAGGTGCAAAGAAGCAGCCTGCAGTCTCCATGGTCGAAAAAGCAAACCCAGTGCATCAGGTTTCGCCTTAAGCTGTTGCCGTAACTCTCCTGAGGGCTCTGAGTGGAGGGGTATGAGCTGTGCCCCCTGCTCCTGACCCCTGCAGGTGCCCAGCCCCTGTGGTCAGGCCAGTCCTGGCCATCTGCTGAGGTGACCAGTGAGGGGCCAAATATGACGCTGCTCTTCATGCCATGGGTGAGGCTGTTTACTGGCAAAAAGTTCACAGATCCTGCAAAGGATAACTGCTTCCTCCTTACCAGATGAACCTAGTTTTTCCCCCATCAGCTAAATCTGGGTGATGCTGGCTGTTGATTGATGGGCTGAGGGAGGACAGACAAGTCGTGGGCATCCAGCTGAGGAGAGGAGAAGAGGAAGGAGAGACCTTGCTTGAGGGAATGTGCCTGCAGTGGGGAGGGACCCAGACCTCAACATGTTCCTGCACCGCTGCATTTGTGGTATGACCTATGTGCATTGGGGGAGAAAGTGCAAGTGGTGACTTTCACACTGCACCTTTTTTCTTCGTTCTTTTTTTTCTTTAAAAAGACCACTACATGGCAAAATTAAGAACCCTGCTGCAGCCATCTCTCCACTGGAAGTGTTAACACCCATGGACAGTTTTAGCACAAGTCAATGGGGGTCAATCAAACAGGAAGCACCTTTCTAGCTGTTTAGGATGGCTGTTGGAAAGAAGTCATTATAAGAACCGTTAATGGGATGAATCCCAGCAGCCGCTGCCTGAGCCATGGATGGTGCGGTGGGGCATTCCCTGCGGCTTCCTCTGAGTTCCCTTCACTCAGGGCCTTAAGACTCCACGGTCCCATCCGTGCTGCGTGGCCACCTGCTCCGGCGCCGCGCAGCCCGGGAGCCTCCCTTCCCAGCCCCGGTGCTGCCCACGCCGGCTGCCCCGCTCCCGGGCTGCACAACTCTTCTGCCACAGTGCCACCGTGAGGCCGCAGTGACAGAGCCCCGGACAGAAGCCTGTCGGTGAGTGAGGGGCGAAGGGGACAGTCCCAGGGTGCTGCGAGCCCCTGCTGCTGTGCAGGCAACCTGCCCTGCGCTGCCCGAGGTAAAAGTTCTTTTTTCGCTTAAAGTTGGCGGCACTTCTTCTGAGGAGTCGTGCACTATGGTTTCCCTGGCTGTACGACTCAAGGCTGCGTCTGGGCTGGCCGTAATTTTGTTAGTTAGGAGTGCAGTGTGGGGAAAAAACCCTCCGAGAGAAATCCTGCCCCTGCACAGCTAAAGCTGCAGTGGAAGTAAGGTGCACAGAGGGTGTAGTCATGCATGAGAAGTGGATGGGCAAAATGAGGCGCTACCCTGTTTCCCCCAAAATAAGACAGGGTCTTATATTAATTTTTGCTCCAAAAGATGCTTAACTTTTTATGTGCATAGTTGTTTGGACACTATTTAAATTGACTTTTAAAATGAACTGTAACTAGGGCTTATTTTTGGAGTAGGGCTTATATTTTGAGCATCCTCAAAAATCCTGAAAAATCATGCTAGGGTTTATTTTCAGGGTGGGTCTTATTTTCGGCAAAACAGGCTATGTGTCTTCTTCACCAATTTTTCTGCTTAGAGCCCAGGGGTTGCCCTTTCTTTCAAGAGCACTGCTGTCCATGGACCTGCCACCTGTTTCTAGAGCTACCATTTCCCTGCATGAAACAATAGTAGCTCTGAGGTTAAATCAGTGAGCAGGAGCTGAGATACACTTTCTGAGCAAGAACATGGCCCAAAATATTTTTATTTTCCCTCAGGCTCAACTTCTGTTTCCATGGCTGTGCTGTTCCTATTGCTGGCTGCTACCCCCCTCCATCGCAATTTCATTACACATTTCTGTGTGCACTTGTAATTCTCATGTTGCTGAACACTCTTAAAGCAGCTACAGTGCTCGTCAGGCAGTGATGGCAACATGGTTCTATGACTTTACACGCAGCCTGTAAAAGAGTGCTGTTTACTCAATGAGAATGACCTACAGAAAATACAAGCTATACTAGACTTGTTACTATTAACTTCAGCATCCCTCACCTAAAATGATTCTAGATCAGAGGTTCCAAATAAACCAGCTCTGACTGATTGCCAGTGCAATTCTTCACAGGAGTGTGAGATAAGAATATCTCTTCACATCTGTATGCACACTGGTAATTAACATTTGATTTTGTTTGTCCTGCAGGGAAGAGTCGATGCTGAATGGCTGGTGGCCTTTTTCTACACAGCCATGAACAGCAGCCTGTGGCAGGGTCTGCCTCACCAGAAGGCACTGGAGTTACTCTGTTTTCCTGAATGCTGCCCCATCTGTGCAGAGCAGAAAACTTCCTGCCCACAGTTTATGTGCAAGAATTTTGTCAGCAAAGGTTTTGCCTCTTCAGTGACTCAAGAGCAGTAAGTAAAGGGTTAAACGATGAGGTACTGCTTGTCCAGGCTTCCTCTTTGCACTGAAATTTGCCTCATCCCACAGCTGAAGCATGGGCTGTCTTGCTATGTTGGAAGATGCTGAACTGCGTGTTGCCCTTAAGACCACACACCTGTGAGAGAAGGTTGCCTTACATGATATATTAGCAATAAAAGACCTGGACTATCCTGCATTACTTTGTTCCTGGTTCCTGTTTGGCTAGTTATCAGGCTTGTCTGAAGCTACTGATCAGGACTGGGGCATTGGGTGAAGAAAAAGAAATTCCTATGGGAATATCCAGAGAGGACAGTTCTTATAGGTAATGAACTTACGGCAGATCATGGACTAGACTATTAAGGATGTTAAGTCAGGGGAACAGTGCTTGACAGAAAGGACTCCTGCTTGTGCAGGGTTGTTCTAGAGCTATTAGGCTCAGTTTTGCTCCGCAAGGCAAATTAATGTCTGAAACACTTTAGATTCAAATCTCTGAGTCTGATTGTTTCTCAGAAACCCAAGAAAGAGACTCGTAGTCAGACTCTGAAGAAAACCATTATTTGTTAAATTATTAACAAGCTGCTTTGGACTGTTATTACCCATAAATGTTTCTACTTGTTTCCTCTTCCCAGAACCTTCCCCTGGTTTGACCTGACAGCTGCACAAGTGAGAGAGTCTCCCTTTAGCCAGCTGCTAGAAAAAAGTGAGTTTGTCCAGTGCCATCTTGCTCTACCGCATCAAGCATCCTCTGGAGACTGGCCTATAAAGCAATGTGTGCTGGTCAGCACCAAGACATCTCTTACTTCAGCTATAGTGGAGCCTGGTGTGACAATAGATGATGAGGCTCTACTTTCCACAGCTGCTTCTGTCATTTTCTCAGAAACTCCAGAGGAAACTGCTGACTATGATTCTAAATCCACATAAACTATAACAAAGCCCAAGGCAAAATGCTTTGCTGAGCTCTCATCCCAACTCCACCATGGGACTGAGTGGTGCAAAAACCAGCACTGTTCACTCCCAGACTCTTTAAAATATTCCAGCCAATAACCCTATGTACACACTTGCTTCTACAAGTTTCACTCTCTAGATGTGCTCAGCAAGCTTGTTTCTTCCTGACTGCTAGAGTCTTGCTTTATTTTATTCTGACTTTGGTTTTTACATAGTCACCTTGGCCTATGAACTGCTTCAGTTTCACTGGGTTTCTCTTGCAGTCTCAATAGAAACTGAATTACAAACCCAAATCGCAGTTATTTCATAGTGGCTACAGCTTGGCATAAAGTACTAAACAGGATTGGACCCAGGGGTTTTTTTTGTTTGTTTGTGTGTTTTGTTTTGTTTTTTTTACATGTTGGATCTTGAGGATGCTGTTGATGGCAGACGAAATACTAATGACTTAGTCACAAGCACTCTTTTTGTTGAGCCAGGCTTTAATCAGCACTTATTCATACTTCCTTGCTGGTGGTGATGCACCCCCCCCCCACCACACCACAGACTACACGATACTTCTTTCAAGGAAAAAGGAGGTAACTGGATATTCTGTCTGAATCCACCCTGGACAAAGCATTTTTTTATTCCTTAAATACTCTAGTTCGGCTTACAGTATTTTCTTGTACTTCCTGCTGTCATCTATCCTGTGTTTCAGTACTGTTTATTAAGATAAACCACGGCCTGGGTTTGTCTCACAGGAAATAATTTCTGTGGTGAGGCCAGGGATTAGTTGTGCATGTTGTAAATAGGCCCCTCGCTTAATTATGGTTGCTGACAGCAGCTGGCACCACACCTGTATACCAGTTATTGTATAGCCATTTATCTTATGTCTGGGCTTTACAGTGAGCCCAGTCAGCGGACACCAAAGCCTGGGAAGAATCTATTCACTTGGGCTACAAGGAAGTTGTTATCAATCATTGGTAATTAAAATATGTCTAAAAAATGTCTATGATTGGGTTTTTTTTCTCTTTTTAATCAACTGTGAAGCGGAAATGAAAGACAGACAGTGGTACAGTCTGATTTATAGCTTCTGCTTCACTTAGTTCCTGGAAGCAAATGAAGCATTGCGGATGTGGGGATGTGTTTCTGCTTCACTTAGTTCACAATGTGGGGATGTGTTTGCTGTCATCAAATAGCTAAAGCTGCAGTGGTCTCTTCTCTAATCAGGAGAAGGTGGAACTGTGCCTCCTTGGACAAACTTCAAGGAAGTAAGGGTATATTCTGCTGTCCCTGCTGGGCTTCTTACAAAGGTGAAAGTGCTATGAGAGTCTCTAATCCTGCCTCTGGGTGCCCTGTGATATAGGGAGAGTGTCTGCTTCTACCTCAGTCTGGGCTGGTTGCAAAGGAGGAACTGTACTATAGGGCTGGAGTCCTGCTTCTTGGACAAACTCTGAGAATGTGAGAGCATCTGCTTGCTTTCCTGATGGGGACTTTCGCTCCAGGAAGAGACCCATGTTGTCTCTGTATGGGAGGGCAATGGATCTGTTGAAGAGAGGCTCCTCAATTCCCAGCAACTCTCGTATGTGTCGTGAAATCTCCTGAAATAGAAGACAAAATACCAGAAATTCTTATTTCACGGGGCAATAGCTAATACCATTCACTCTGTGTCAGAGCAGTAGGAAAAAGAACTGAATTTTGGAACAGTTTCACACTTGAAGTTGCAACCTGAAAGGGACCTGAAGCCATGAACCCCATGTGATGTTGTAAAAGCAGAGCAGACTGCTCATTCTCCAGATTTACTGTGCAGGATGGCATCACATCTGGTCTCTTAGTGGCACAAATAACTCTGCTTTCATCTTTGTATTTGCAGAACAAACAAGTTACGGGTGAATGATCTGCAATCTATTCTGCCTAATGCAAAAACATTGTTGTTTCCTAAGGTATATTGTCAATCACGGAATCTACACACAGAAGATGCGAAAAACTAATTAGACCAGTAAGCCATATTTCTCACTAAGAAAATGATGGGTGACTGGCTGTCTGAGCCAGCTGGACTTCAACTGTCAGTGAACAGAGCCTTGCCATTGTTTTTAAAGTCACTTCTGAGAATGTAACCTTTTGATTTGACTGAAGCTTCAAAATACAGTTCAGGAGGTTTTACTGATCTCTCACAGCATTTGCTCAAAACCTTCCCCCAACTTTGGCTTGTCTCTCAAGAGCAGTACCCTGCTTTGTGTGATATCAAAAGAACACCAGACTAGTATCTTCAGTGGCTTTTGATATTTAAAATACCAGTTCAGTGGAATTAAAACCAGTAGTAACTTCACTTGTCCATGCTACCTATCTTCCACATAATTCACCGTGTAGTTCTCTGCAAAACTGCCACTTCCCCTAAATTGCAAAAAGTTTCTCTCTCACTGAGCTGATGCTATCACATTTATTTCTATAGTAACTATCTCGGTTTCAACTGTTTGCTGCCTTTTGTTGATATTTCATGTTGGGAAACTAATGTACTCAGGATCGTGGCCTTAGCTTTGCACCTGCTCTAGTACACATTTCCTGAAAGAACCAAAGGGCCTCATCCTGCCCAGAGCTCTGCACGCCTGGATTCTATCAGAGTGAAGGTCTCTAAACCACAAATAACTGGCAGGGTAGGGCATGATCTTCAAGAACAGCTAGCAGCTAGGTTCCACTGAAGTCTGTAAGGTGTTCCAAATTCACTTGCAAGCTTTGGGAAACATTACAGTCTTATTTTCAAAGTGGCTGCAGCATGCTGGCTATCGCTTATCTTAGCCCTGAGGAATTTCAGTTTCTACAGAAGGAAGAATGGGTTACAGGTGATATGTCTAACCCACGGCTTAGTGTTTCCTCAGCAGTTAGACTACCACTATACATAACCCCTATATCCCAACGTGAGACTGAGGCTCATACAGCCTTATAAAATTCTTGCCGTGTTTGGTAAGTGCAAATGACTACGAAGGCTGTATCTTGCTTGTATTAAAAATACTTTTGAAGGGTCCGAAAAACAGCTGAGATTGTGCAGCCAGACAGAACTGTAGTGAAATTGCTTTTTGGCACTCTGGAATAAAACAAACAGTGCCCATACCCTAGCCACTGGAGCATAAAGATTTTTCTTGTTTTCCTGGTTATCTGGACTTCTACTTTGTGTCTTGTAGGGAAGGCAACTTTAAATCACGATATGAAACAAATTATTTGGCTCTGTAAATGCAGCCCCATGTTCCTCTGTGGTTTCCATTAGAGAGGGGAAGTCAACTTCCTTACTTTCTGAAGCTTTGGAAAGCTACACTTCAGTCTAGTTAGCTTAACTGTCAGTGTTTGTTAAAGAAAAGATGTAGTTTTGAAAGAAAAATAACCAATTAAATGTTTATAAAATGAGGAAGAGACAGATATGCTGTTTGTGTTCAGCAAAGTGTGAAACAAGGAAGTAATAAGGATTTGCCATGCTGCTGCTTGAGATGGGTGGCTCAGCTGCTGCAGGTTAAACCTGACTAGATTTTTAGAAGTTCTACAAATCAGTAAGGGGAAAACGACAGTAAAGAAAATTACTGAAAATAAATTCTGAGGGATATCTAAGAAAGGTGCATGCACCTCAGTAAGCAATTTCATGGGGCAAGAGGAGCACCATAGGCTTCAAGAAAGGCCAAGCACTTCTGATGCACTCATGGTGTCCCAGAGAGGAAGGCCACAACCTCCAGCTGGCTAAGGATTTATACTTGAAAACACTCAAGAAATATAAGTGTTTGGCTGAACAAATCTGGCTGCTGAGGTTCAGGCTCCCTCTTAGAACAAGCAATCCGCCCGGCAGACGGGCTCCGGCCCAGCTTGCTTGCAAGCAGCCAGGGCCAGAGCTGGGCTCCGAGGGGCTGAGGAGGGGGCTCCGGGACCCGCAGCCGCCCGCACCTGCATGTGGCCGAAATCTGTGACGCCCATGGCGGGCAGGTTGGAGCAGTTGGCGTGGATGAGGCGGCGGCCGGTGATGCCGTTGGCCCTGAAGCATTCCTGGGCAGGGAAGAGGCAGGAAAGGTGGGTGGGCTGCGGGTCGCCCGCGGCCGCTACCGCCCCGCCCGCCCTTCACACACACACGGAGTTCACGGCCACCGGTTCGGGCGGTGCTGAGGGCGGGGGCGGGCAGTCCCGCACCTCGTACTGCGGGAAGCCGAGCTGCACCACCCACTCGGCCACCTCCTCGGCGCTCCAGGCCAGGAAGGGCCGGGCGGACCGCGGATCCCCCGCGCCCTCGTGCTCGACCTCCGGCGCCTCGGTCGCTCCCGGCCCCGCGGGCTCCGGGTCCGGCTCCATCGGAGCCGTCCCCGGGCGGCCACGGTAACGCGTCCTTGCGGGGCCCCGTTCTCATGGCAACCTCCACTTCCGGGAGGTGTACCCCGTTTTCCTTTCCGCCACCCCTTCGATGCTGTCAGCCTGCGAAACGGCCTGCGACTCGCGCATGGTGGCTCTGCAGAACTACTCTTTGCTTGGCTGCGTTTCGATGGGGGAGGCTGAGGGATGAGCACCGAGGCACCACCCTCTCGCTTCTGCCTGGCTCGCACGCACCTACCGCCCCTTCCCTCGGGTGTTTCCGCCGGCGGTGGCCGCAACGCTTCGGCCCCGCTCGGCTCTTTCCGCCGCGCCGGGCAGCCGCCTTCGGCTCCGCGCGCGCCGGCCGCCCGTTCAGCTCTGCCCATGTCGGGCGTGTTGGCCGCCGCCGCCGGCTCCCGCTTCGAGCCCCCGGCTGCCAGCGCGCCGGGCGGCCGCTCCGCGCCTCGGGACCCCTCAGGTACGGGCTTGGCAGGGGAGGGGGAAGCCGGGCCGTGGCGGGTAGCGGGAGCGGCTACCCGGCTGCGCGCTTCCCGCCCGGCGGCGGAAAGCGCTCGCAGCCCGGCCGGGATCCCTGAGGAGAACCCCCGGCGGCGGGCGGGCTGCGGGGCGCTGCCTGAGGGGAGGCTGCTGGCTCGGAGGCGCGTGTGTTAGCGTTGGCCTCGCAACCCCGGAGAATGCGGCGAGTCTCTTTTCCGTGGTGGGATTCCCCGTGCCTCCCGGAGAACCCTCCTTTCCACGGTGGCATTTGCCTCGGTGACACACGGTGCCGCTTGCGGACAGCAGCATCGGGAGTTGGTCCTGGGCAAACCCTGGCCGTACCGCCGGGCTGGCTGCCGGGAAGGGGCCGGTGCGATGCCCGGGCGCACCCTCCCGCAGCCGGGGGGACCCGAACCGCCGCTGCCGCCCGGGGCACTCGGCTCACCCGCCGCGGAGCGCCGGCAGCTACCGCAGCAGTGCCCCGTGGTTCTTCCCCGAAGTTGAAAAAACGATTGATGGAGACTTATTAGAGACAAGATGCTCTCCCCGGTGAAAGAGACCCCGTCTGACCGGGAGCTGGGCTGTCCCGGCCGTACGGCCTCGGCCGGGGGCTGGTGCTGTGTGCCCGGGGCTGGAGGTGCCTCCCGGCCCCGAACTGACCCTGTGAAACGGCCAGCGGCTGTCAGGTGTGTGATCGGAGAGCTGCGAGAGCTGGAACTTGTGCATGCCCGGTTCACTGCCTTAATGCGATCAGACAGCGGGGCTGCGGAACGCGTACTGCAGTCATATGGGGACAGAGCTTTCCCAGAGTTCAGGAGACTCCGGGGAGATCAGGAGCCATTTTTATAGGCAGTTTCTTTCGGCCATGACCTAGGAATTTCCATCTCATCAGTGCCCTGTGGGAACCACTGCCTGATTGCTTTTTCCAGGGCTTTGTCAGCCCAGTTTTACATGATGAAATTTGGTCTTGTTCTGTCCTTCTAAAGCCAGGATTGGCAGTTCTGGAATGAACCCTGCTTCTGAGAGTGGTTCTGCTCTAAAACATATGGGTTTTTGTTCTCCCTTTCCTAGGGTTGAGATGATTGAAAACCTTTGTTCTGCAAGGTGCTAGATACAGCTCATAACATGAAAATCTGGTTGGCACAACTCTTTGTTCCACAACCATGTGACCTTGTCAACATTTGAGTGCTGGCTGTAGTTTTTTGTCCTGTCTGCATATTCTAAAGACCAAAATTTATTTCACTTTCTCTCCGTATATTCTATTTCTTATTAGAAAATGAAGACTCAGCGCAAAAGACAGAGCCCGCACATCAGCTGGTTGATTCTTCAGAGTCCAGTACTTCTCGGACCGGGTAGGAAAATATTTTTGTGTATTGTAGCCCACATGCACGACAACCTGTTTGACCCCATGACCTCCTCTGCATAGCAGTTGATTCTGTGCAGGTGAGGAGAAGGGACAGGAGACTAAATTGTCTGCTTTGGAACAGGACATATCAGAATTGGTATAGAAGGGGTTGTTCTTACAGGCTTAAGGTTGTCTTAAAGCTTGTGAAATGGTGAATTGTAGTTCATGGCTCAGCTATTCAAATCACAGAATCGTTCAGCTTGGAAGGAACCCTGCAATGTTTTGTAGTCCATTAAAAGATCTAATAAACTTTCATCAGGAAACTTTATCCTGTCTGAAGGACACTTTAATAATTAAGCATTCCTACTGTCTATAATCCTGGTGGAAGCTGAACAAGAAAACACCTTTTACTGTTTTCTTGGCAATGGTTTGAGTTTTTTCTTGTTTTCTGTGTAACTCCTCCATTAATGCTGATCAACTCTTTTATCAGATGTTTGGCTTGTTACTATTTGTTGGGCATCTTGTGCTTCTGGCCAAGTAGTTGCATTGGTTACAAGCACTAATATTGTATACAGTGGAATTTCATTTGCCATCGTACATTTGTTGCATGGGCTACAATTTCAGAAATGTATGAGTTAATTACATCAGACAGTAGATAAACCACAAGCTAATTCAAAAAGAAGCGGGGGGAAATTCTAGCAAAACAGCAAATCACCCTACTTACTAAAACAGCAGTTTGATACCATCTTGACTTGATGCTAATGGCATCTGTATCAGCCTTCTTGACTTCAAACATGTTCTTCCATCTCTTTATTATGCCCTCTAATTTTCTTTGAAGATATATAACGTAGACTGTGAGCAAAATGGCCCAAGTAGATGCAGGATACTTGTGAATGTTACCTGATAAATTTGTCTAAGTTAGACATCCCTTTGAAAGGGATGGGGGTGGTCCAAAAGCATTGTGTGAGGAGGAATTGACTGAACTCTGTCTTTGTAAATCTGCTTATAAAGCTTGTGTAGTGCTTCCTAGTCTTCCAGTGAGACTCTTGGGCTTCAGTGGCGTCTGGAAGAAAAATTTCCTGAGCTGTTAGCTCCTATGTTGATGGAGAGCCTTCTGAGCATATGTGTGCACCTATGGTAGCAAGTAACCAAATAGCCCTTCTAGGTGCGATCATGAAACTGCAAAGCTAAAAAGCACATGGGCTGGAAAACAATGGCAATTTTTCCTGGGCTGACAGATAAATTTTTACAGAGCACTCTGAGAGCTCTTCCTTTAAATCTGTGCCATCCAAGTGTCCCTCCTTGTTTTA
Source organism: Columba livia (assembly GCF_036013475.1). Lineage (NCBI taxonomy): Eukaryota > Metazoa > Chordata > Aves > Columbiformes > Columbidae > Columba > Columba livia. Next base: position 24,230,256 of record NC_088606.1, read on the forward strand.
TATTGTCCATCTGCTGCCATTTTGTGTATCCTGGTATTCAGGTCATTTGAGTTGTTCTTGCAGATCTTCTGGTGTATTGTGCCATTTCTAGGAAACTGCACTGTTGAGAGAATTTAAGTAAGAAATGGCTTTATTTCTGGATAAAATCTGTACTCCCCTTAGGAGGGGGAAACAAAAGCCACATTTGCTTTTTTTCTAGTCTTCTCTATGGGTGTAGCAAGAAATGTGCCTGAGTTGAGCTGTGTATGGGGTTTTTTAAATGATTTTTTGAACTACTGCACACTATACTGGTAGTCTGCTCCCTAGCTAATGAGAATATTTCTCATTTGTGAAAGGAGTAATTTGAGGAAATACACATATTTTCCTTTACTGCTCTGTTCTCATGTTTCTGACCCTTTAGACCAAGGCAGCTGAAATTTGTTTTATAGCACTATCAGAAGGCTTTGTTTTTCAAAAGAGCAATTGTTTCTATTCTTGTTAAAGACTAGGTTGCTTCCCATGGAGGTTTCACATATGAGAGTACAACAGAGGAGACTCTTCTGGCATCTGTCTGAGTTCGTTTGGGATGATAATGCTTTACAGCTATATTTTTTTCCCTGCTCCATACCTTTCTTTTTGTTCTAGCATGTCCTTCGCCTCTTGTCACAGTGCAGTATTTGCACCCCTTTGCTATTATTGTGCTGCCATTGTATGTCTTAGGGCTTGTTTGTCTGTGCAGCATATTTTAATATGGCAGGGAGACATGTGGGTGCTCCCTGTATCTCTTGGGATTGCTAACTGGTGGACAAAATGGGCCACTTCAATAGAGGGCATTTTCAGGCTGTCAGAACTGAATCCTTTCACTGATCCAGTTGACCTCTGATGGAATATGCAGATGTCATGTAGTAGCTGGCATAAAAGCAGTTGTCTTTTCTTGAGCAGAAAGGTTGCTACTGATTTCTGTACTTGGTATAGTGTTGGTGAGCTGGCGTGCTGTGGGGCGAGTGCACTGAATTACTGCCGTCTAAAGGACAGTAAATCTTGTATATCTCACTGAAGTGGCTCCCTCTGGCTCACATGGAAGATGGTTATATGGAGATGAAGGCAGGACTGGGGTGCAAAGGACTCTTTGTGCATTGGTGGGTGCTCACCAGAAGCTTGTGCTCTTCAGTCTCTTTGAATTCAAGTTTTAGAGCAGAGTGATACCTCTGCTGGCTGTGCCTGGGGTGCAAGTCCTGAATTTTAGTGCTCTCTTCCTCCAAAAGGTCGCAGATTGGGTCAATCGTGAGTGTGGGCACAACAGAGGATTCGAAGGAAGGTGCTGGCACTTTGGAGGACCAGGAAGTAGAAGAAAAACTGCCCAAGCAAATCCAGTCCCTCAAAGAGGTAGGTGGGTGTTTCTTATGCCTGAAAGCAGGGAAAGAGGTGCAGCAAAAATTCTTCCACTCTGCTGCTGTGCTTATGGCTATGGACTGAGGCTTTAAGGGTTGTGTTAGGACAAAAGCAGTTTTAAGGTAGATTAAGTTATATTTTTTTCTATACATTAATGGGAGGTAAATGTTATTGGTCTGATTTGCAAGATCCTTCTTGTGTCTTTGGGTAGTCCTCACTTCCCTGCAGTTTTTGGCAGTTATTTTCACAGTTATTCTCACCTTCTGCCTCTTGTCTGGGGATTCTGGAAATTCCCTTCCTGCAGATTTATGGAAGAGGGAACTGAAAGTGACTCTGCCAGCTTTTGTTCTCTTTGGTGAGCTGTCAATTCGTTTGCATTACAGATAAAGTCAGGAAAATCTGTGCAAGTGACACCCAGTTCAGGAGCTGTGAGTTTGCATATACAGAGGGCTGACGCTAGTGAACACAGCAAATGACAGTTTGATTGTGGCTGTAGTAGGTACACACAGAGCTGAAAGGTTTCCCCTAGAGAGACTGTGTCTTGGGAATTCTTTCCAAGAGTAGGCAGCTAAATCTGTAAGGCTGTTGCTTTGTTGAGAGGCAACAGTTAACTCTGAGCAGATGCAAAGATGTGCCTGCCTGGGGACTCCTGGAGAGGCCAAGGGGTGTGTAATTTGTGAGACTGATGCAGAATTTTACTTCAAAGTTCATTACTTTGGTGCTGTGGGGGTAATAATGCAGAGATGTGTCAGAGCCAGCCAATTCATTTTAACTAATAGAAACTTCTGCCGGGGCTGACTTGGCTTCAGAAAGATGTCTGAATTACGAACGAGTTGTTTCAAATCCAGCTGGTGACTTTTTTACTATGATGGTCTTTGTGACAATGGTTCTTATGTACTTTGTGCAGGAAGCTGCTGTTCGATTAACCAGCTACCATGTACCTCAAGGAGCAGGGGATATAGTCATGATTCAGTCAGATCACACTGGTGCTGTGGATATCCTTTCAGCTGAGCTAGAGACTGCTGACCTCCTTGGGGAGCAGAGGAAAGGTGAGTCCTGAAAGGAAAACACTTGCTGGGGCTGCTTTTTAAGTGCCAGCCTTGGATAGAGAAGAGCAGAGGCTGTCCTGGAAATACTGCTAATGCCTGCTGGAAGTCTGGGCTCCTGATTAGCGAGTGGGAAAACTTCACATCCAAGGCTTCAGAATGCAAAAACCTTATCAGAAATATCTTCACTGTTTTCAGATAACGGTTTGTCAGTAGTGAAAACTCAGGTGAGCCCATGATCTTTTTCCCTTCTCAGCTCAGCCTCCCCCTCTGGCTCCACCCACCATGTGGACCACAGAGAAGACAAAGGAATTCAAAGCCAAGATGGGAAGGGAGAAAAATGGCCGGATGGTGGTGAAGCGAGGCGAGGTGGTGACAGTCCGTGTGCCAACTCATCCTGATGGGAAATGCATTTGTTGGGAGTTTGCTACGGATGACTACGACATTGGGTTTGGAGTCTATTTTGACTGGACTGCGGTTACTAGCACTGCCATTACTGTGCAGGTCAGCGAATCCAGTGATGAGGAGGATGAAGAGGAGGAGGAAGAAATTGAAGGTTAGTGCAGAGCTTATAAGGGTTAATTTGTGGTGCTTGTTGCCAAGCTATGAGAGCGTCTGCCAGATGCTGTAATTTCCATCTGCTTTGTTTACTCAGCCCACTTGTTATCTCTGCTGCCTTTTGGGTTCTTGGTTAGACTGTGATGAGAAGGCATTTAGCCCTTCCTGCTTCAGCATATGTCAATGGCTGTCCTTCTCCAAGAGTGTTCTTAAAATTGATCACATTGTAAAATAAAATCAGAACTCACTTGTTGAATTTCTAGCTGATAAAAGATTAGGCTCTGAAATATAACTGTTTTTCTTAGCTTCTCAGACTGAGAAATTTCTGGTGATGAGTAGGAGAAAAAAGGTTTTATTCCTGGAGTTTTTTTCTTTGGTTGTTTTTTCCCCACAGTACATCAGTAGCTCTTGCTGACTGCGTTTGAGAGAGGATTGCTACCTGTGTCTTTGTACTTGTGAAGCACACAGCAATGTTGCATGTTCTGTGGCTTCAGTGTATGTGTGACCAGTGTAGCTGGGGGGGAGTGTGTGTCTGAAATTAATTTTGTGGGTTCTCCAAAGAGGGGTAGGTTTCTGTATAAGGAATCCCCTTGGAGAAGTGATTTGAGGACATAACACAGTGAGGTTACAGCTAAGGGCTCTCCCACCTTTCTTTGGCTTCAGATCTATATCACCAGACCACTGTTGTGTGTATGAAAGCAGTGAGGTATCTAAAAGGTAAGTCCAGAGAGAGGAGACCAGGCTGGCAGGCAAGTGGAAACTGTCCCATCACTATTTCCAAGGGAACTGATTCTGGGCATGTCCTTTGTCATGTTAAGTAAAGCTGGACTTTGTGACTATTATTTGCAGAAAGGTTGGAACAGACACTATGGGTAATGCTGTTATAGTTGCTCTTGCATACAACTGCATGATTCTGCTGCGTTCTGGTCTTGTTGATCTTTTTCTGGACTACCTAGTGCCTTACTGTCTCTGGCATACTTACTTGTCTTTTCTCTCCCACTCAGGCCTTGCCCCTGTTGGTGATGTGGAAAGGGGCTCCAAAAGCTATCTGCGGAACCGTTATGGAGAGATCATGCCCGTGTATCGGAGGAACAGCCATCGGGAGGTGCAGGCAGGCAGCCACGAGTACCCAGGCGAGGGCATCTACCTGCTGAAATTTGATAACTCCTACTCTCTCCTCCGCAATAAGACTCTGTTCTTTCATGTCTATTACACTAGCTGAAGAAATGGGAAGGGGCAGGGATGGCAGGCAGGTAACAGTGGGTGTAGCAGGCTACTACCTGATGGGCACTGCTGTGTGACGGAACCAAGTCACAATTCTGCCAGCTTCTCTTCAGACGCTAACTGGTTTCTCTCCACACCCTTCTTCCTGCCGTCCCATTGGAGAAAAGTAGTTGTGACTGCCTAGTTGTCCACAGGCAGCTGCTCTTTCCGTAAAACTTTGGGAGGCCTGCTCTGTGCAGGCAACAGGCTGGGCCTTCATGTCATGGCCAGTAAATGCCCAGAAGCTGGGTTCAGGTGGTCGTGGCTTCGATGTGTTGTGCTGGTACGAAATCAAGTTAAAAGGTTCTTGATCTGTTACTGTTTTGTGCATAACTTTTCCAACTCTCCTGGTGTATCTGCATCACTAGAGGGCAGCTGTCAGCTGCAATGAGCCAAAAGCACAGCTGGCTTGTCACCTAGTGACTGCTAATCTCGTCACCTACCATCACTATGTGTACCCAGCAGCCAGTGCTTCCTGCACTGGTGTGGCTAGGGGTGCAGCCAGCCAGTGCCTGCCCATGCTGCAGTGCCTGGACCACGGTACAGCAGGCAGACCCCAAATGGCTGTCGCTGCATGTTTGAACTGGGGGTGGGGGGAGGGTGCTCACCTAGGAGCCCATTAGAAGGTTTTCCTACAGATGAATTGGATGTTATACCTGTTTACTGCAGGGATATGTAGATGATTAAAACTTCAGTGACTACCAAAAGGTTGGTTTTTTTTTTTTCTGTGATCCAGATGTGAAGCAGAAGAAATTACTTACTGCTGTGCTGAAAAAAAACACACAAAGGTTGGAGTACAACCGATAAATATACAGGAAATGTTTCTTAGTAGCAGCATGTTGGCTCTGGTATTGCTGCCAGCTGGATAATACCATATGTAGCACGGAAAAGGCTCCCCAGGGATGTGTAGCTTGTCAGCTGCTATTACTGTTGCAAAGGTATTGTTAGAAAAGAACATTTCTACTCAGAAACTCAAAAGGTGTGGGATTTAACCAATCCTTTCTGTGAACCAGAATCAGCAAGGCCATTGCTAACCCTGACCACATGGTAAAGGATGGAGTTCCTTGGCATGTTTTGGTGGCTAGCAATGGCATTAGTGATCATCTTCTGCTTAAGTTCTGGCAGAGCTGAACTGAACAAGGATTAAGTTAATCCTTCAGAGATGAATTTTAAATCATGTTTATCTGTCACTGTTGTCTATTTTAATACTTTTAACTTGAAATCATTCTCTTTTCTAAGAATACTGCTGTATTTACATTTTGATACCTCTTTGCAGAGACACAAAATGGCTGTTTGCATGGTATTCTAGTAGAGTTCTGAGTTTTATTTTTAAATCCCCCAGGGTAAAGCACATCTACTTGGTCCATTCCTTGTGCTGAGAGAGAACGATGGACAAAATGATTTTGGGTAGTTAAAGCCAAAGATTTCATTCTTGTAGGAGGGCCACGTATTTCCTATTAAGGCTATATTGTAATGCTGTGCAATTTGCTCCCTATTCAAGCTCTTCTTTTAACTATCTGTCCTTACTTATTCACTGCCCCAGAGCACTTACTAGGTCAAAGCGGTAAGAGAGAGCAGTCAGTGTACTGTAGAGCAGCCCAAGGTAGGAGCAGGAGGAATGGAAATGGAAGAATGCTGGTTGGAGCACAGTGGCTTTCTGGGCGAGCAGGCAGGGAGCAGAGTTGATCAGGGTAAGGCGCAGAATTGTTGCTGTGTTGGGCCCTGAGATGGGGAGAAAACCTTCTCAAAAGAGAGAGTGTGTGTGCATCTAGGCAGGGGGGAAACTGCAAAGCTGCCTTATTCAAGCAGGGCAACCACAGGACAACCTTGCAGGGAGACAGAACAGTAGAGCTTGATATCTGTCAGAAGAAGATGATCTTTCATTTAGCAGCTTGGGGAGGACTATTCTTTCCTTTTCCTTCTCTTGGGGGAGATGAAGAACCATCCTGTGGCCTTTGTACAGCACTTGAAACAAGCCTGAGCAACTTGGGTAGGGCGCTCTCCTTTTCTTTTTTTTTTCTTTTTTTCTTGTAATCCTTTGTCTGTCGAGTTTCTAGACACTAAACAGAAGGTAGAAAAGACCCTTCAGTCTGACTGCAATGTCAGCACTGTCCCGCTTAATGGCTGCCTTTGGTCCTTTGCTGTGAGATCCACAGAACCCTGCATGTACTTGCTGGTTAATGTCTGATGCACTGTCTGGCACCCACTCCACTTTCTAATTAGGATTTATTTACAATGAAGGGAATTCTGACCCGTACATGCATTAGATATTCTAAAATTCTTGATACTTAGTTGCACAGCTTATTGCAGACTGGTGGTTTATCTCCACTAAAAAACTGTTTCCCTTATGGTGTGGCCTCCTTGTTTATAACAACTCACAGCTACTTCCCCCTCCTGTCTGCCTGTTGCTTATATTAAGGTTGAAAATATATTTTGTCGTGTTGTAAGAAGTTAACAATGCCTGCCTCAGAACCAGTTTTGATCACTCACTGCCATAAATAGTATGTGCCAGTTTTAAAGCCATTACTGGTTTTAGTGAAGATAAGGTGCGCTGTAGGTGGTAATCCTGTTGCTCAGTTTGAGCTTTCTGAACTGTGGACCAGCCTTTAATAAGGTGCAGGTCACTTGTTTGGAACTGCGCTCGTCTCCTGGTCTCATTGCGTTAAGCCAACAGCAGCCCTGGGTATGGTATGTCATCCCCATCAGCATGTGCCCAGTCTGCAAATGCAGTGTGCCCACAGACAGCCCGCTGCAGGGAACTGAAAGCATTTGGGGTGTGTTATTTCACTGCATAAGTTTCCCAGAAGTACCTGGTATCTTTTATGAACACAGGATAGTTTTAGGCACAGAATATTTCATCTGCAGGAAACAGAAGCTTCAGACTTGCACAGGATTATTCCTTTTTTTGTTTGTGTTGTTTTTTAAATTTCCACATTACATGATTATGTTGTTTCTCAGGTGTTCAGATAGCATTCATTCTCCAAGTGACATCTTCTCTTTGGAAGGATATAGTCTTCATTCGTTTTCTGATAAATCCAATAGCTTGGCTGTGTTGCTCGTGATTAACAGCAGCCATTCCCATTCAAAGTCAAACCCGTAGTTGGCTCAAAGAAGTAATCTTATTTCTCATGCAACCTTTTTTTCAGTTTGGAGTGTCTTCTGGATTTCTATCAAATCCTGCCCGTTATTACTTTAATTGGAGGCCTTTGGAACTAGACCTTGGCTCTTAGAAAGAAAAATAAATTTAAAAGCCAGTTGCACATCAGAGAGGGAAATTAATTCTTGAGAGAGGAAAATTCCTTCTTTGTTTCTGTGGAAGGAGGATTTTAGATAGGTTTTTCAAGTATGTTTCTTCTCCCTGTAAACCGTGTCTAGACATTCAAAAAGCTAAATCAAGGAAGAAGCTTCTTTTGCATTTTGGGTTTGCTTTTATGAGAGCACTTTAAAAAATTTATTTTGAATATAATTTAGATCTAGAAATAAGATTTACATGTTCAGTCAGAGATATGACAGTCCTGTAGTGCAGGACTTGTATAAAAATTAGTTTGTATTATTGTTTATTTATAATATAACAGTCTGGACATTTTTTTAATGTCAAAGAAGGTCATAAGCTTTCCATTGCTTTCTCTTTTTTTTTCCCTTTGAGTGTAATGTAGCAGCAGGAGTTTAAAATCGATGTGTTTTATTGAAGACAGAGAGTTAAAATTGCTTATAACAGGGACCACTTGTACTGATTTAATTTACAGTCCTCCAAACAGTTGGTGAGTAATATGGACTCTTGTTTCTGAAAGGTTATTGGTGTCAGATGTAGGCTAGTTGCAAACTGAGACCCACTTAATAGCTATGTAGATTATTATTGGTAATGAGATGTGTACGTGAACAGCTAAGATGAAGATGCATAGAAGAGCTTAGTTGTCTGCAGCTGCTAAGAAGTTGAGTCACTCTGCAGCTGAGTCTAAAAGATGGCCACATGCCTTTCCTTTGGCTCTGTTCTGTGCGCTTGTCTCCTTGTAACTGTGTGTGCCTGTAACCTTGATGTGTGGTCTGCAGTTGGTCCATTATTGTGGTGCTGGACCAGGTGAGGTGGGTTAGACACGGACCTTGTCACATGTCTAGTTGTGGAAAGACTTACTTATTCTTGTGGGGAATTAGGGTAGAGAATGAATCCCTTACCAAGTTTACTTTTATCCCCACTGCTTATACCCTTCCTTGTCTTGCTACCCTTACTGAAGCCACTTTGCGTAGGATTTATCACGAGGTGCCTTAGGAGCAGGGAGCATGTCTGAAATAAGAGCCATAGATGTCATTAACCCAAAGGATTTCTTCTCCTTGTTTCTCTGCCCATTTGGGTAGAGGGGAGGCACTTCCTAAGGTCAGGCAAGGAGAGCCCATCTAGGCTGTTCCTGGACATTTAAGCTGTTCTTTAGACTGCCTTGTTGCTTGCTGTAAGATGAATAGTAGAACGGTGTTTGAGTTTCTCTGCGCTATAAAATCTTTGCCTTTTAAAATCATACGCTGCTGTCAGATATCGAGGAACATGAGAGGACTACTCCTTTTGATATGCTGATACTAAACCTGAGGACCAGAGGAACACTACACAGACACAGAAGGGCATTCCTTGTGGCTGTTCATCATTTTCTCTAAAAAGAGTGTCTGAATCCAATGCTGTGAGTGGTGTTCACTTATGTATGTTGAGGCTAGGTAAGAGACCAAAGCAACAAAGCTGTTTATTTTTTTTTTTAGTCTACAAGTGTGAAAGAAAAGACTGTTTATCCTTTTCTCATATCTGGGAAAATATTGGATGTGACAATGTCATGCAGATGTAGCTGAACATCTCAACTGGCAGAATGAAAAATGGGAAACTCATTGTGTTAAATACATTGACTAATTAGACTGTGGCTCCTGCTAAACTCCTGGCTTCTTTCAAAGTGCTAAGTCATTTATCTAAATAAGTTGATTTGCAGTAAGTATCAGTGAAATAAAGTTTTAGAAGGTACATAAAACTGCGGAGTTCAAATGTATCTTGCTAGGAGGAAAATTTTCTGTGGGGTTATTCCATGTTTGCCTCCAAAGAGTCTCTGGCAACTTATTCTGAAACACCTGTGCTGTTGCAGCTGAAGATGCAACATCAGGCTGTGTGGATGGTGGGTCTGACTCCCCTTGGCTTTTCTACATTCTGTTCTGGATTTTGCGAGTTGTTTTCCCAGAAGCTTCATCATGAGAAATGTACCCTTTATCAGGCAGGGAGAGAGGAAGAATTTTGTGATCCATGAGTGAGGGTTATCTGGTTTAAGCCCATCTGGACTGGCAAGTCAAGTTCCTTGGGAAAGAAGCTGGATGCCAACTGTTAAGCACAGAGCTTAGGAGGCTTTGCCAGGTAATGACCATGAAGTTTAGGAGCTGCATTTGAAAATTATGAGTAGCCGGAGATGGTCCCCATGCAGCCCCCAGGATGCGCTGGTGACAATCTGCTCCCCTCACAGGGAAGCAATTTGCTCTCAATTCACTGCTCCAAGCTGCTCGTGTAGTCTTTCAATGGGGGGCACCTTGTAGCTGGCCATACCTTTTTCAGACACATATTCTTGTGAATGGTTATGGTTGTCTGTCAGCCTTATCTGTGTGATGTGAATATTTTTGATGTCCTGTGACTTCAAAATTGATTTCTCAGCGCCAACCATTTGCTTTTCATGTCCTCCCAATATATGAGTTTTAAACGTAGGAGAGGATATTTTAACAAAATGCAGCACTGAACCTCTTGCCGAAGGGCACATATGAAGACTATATTTATAGTGTGCTTGCATTCATTCTATGCTTGGTTTGTATTGTTTATATTTGATGTGTTGTGGTTGATTTGTAATAGTATATTGGAACATATTCCCTTTAAATAAACTTTTCACTATGCAACTAAAACTTTGTCTTCTGTTTAAAGCAAGTTGAGTGTCTTGATATGAGAAACTGAGCTACAGACGTTCCAACAAAACAAGAATACAATTAAACTTAGTTTCATGAGCAATGAAGAGGCAAAACAAAGATACAATTTAACTTGGTTTTATGGGCAAAGAAGAGACAAATACTCAAAACGTACTTTGCAGTGTACTGGACATTCTGACTGCAAATGGATAGGAAAATGTTCTGTTGGTTCCAGCCACAAAATATTCTGTCTGTTAAAATGACTTGCTGGGATATATTTTTTAAATTGTTTGAATTCTCTGTAACGCTTGAGATTATACTGAATGCCTGAAGAACTGGAGAGAAACAACCAAGTAGCCAAGCTCATATTATGGATGTGGGTAGAGTGTGTATGTTTTATCCTCCAATGCTTTGTATTGGTCTTTCTCACCTCCATTTGCAGAGATACCCTATTGTTAGCCATTCCGCTACTTCAGCTTTCAAGCCGAAGGATTAAAAACATCCGGTCTGTTAGCAGGTACTGATATCTAGAGAAGGGTTTGCCCTTCGTAGCTCCTCATAGCTGTTTGCCCATCAGCTTCATCTTACTATGAAGACTATTTACATGGCCGGAAGGAAGCACCTGCTGGTCAAAATGAGGAATGGTACCTGCAGCCCAAGCCATCCTTCCTCACTTATCTCATTATGTGGCTCAATAGGACAAGTGCTGCAGAAGTTCCTTTGTCTCTGTTATAGCCCTGTGTTTCCTTGGAGCACTTTTATAAAATAATTGGTGGGCAGGAGCAATCATAAAGGAAGTTCATCAAAGGGACAGGTGAATCTAACAAGTTAAAGATGTTTCATTTTAAGATCACTGAAGATACACAGGGCTACAGTTACTTGACTACCATGCACTCGTTACAAATCCCTGTCCTTGTGCTTGTCTCAGGCATATGGCCAAGAGGAAAACTAAGCTACTAGCTGGGGAAGCAGGGAAGTGATGTGAAATTTCACATTAGTTCTTTCCCACTCTTTCTGTAATTTTTGTGGTTGGGCTGTAGCAGAAATGCTCAGATCAGAGCTGCTTAGTGAAAGTGTTGCAGCAGGCTTTGTTGGCCTTGCCTGGGAAGTGACTCTTCTGTTTCAGCTGCACATGGAGAATATTGCTCTTGTGCTGCTGGAGCCTTGTGATTGCTTTTAGGGGTGTTTGGTTATCAACAGCCGTTTTGAGTTTAGCAGAGCTATTAATTGTTATACAGGTGGTATTGGAAATGCAGTCGAGTCTCTGTAGTAACCCATACCCAGATTCAATTACTCTTTAAGGGGGCTCTGCCACCATCCTGCCTTCTCTTGGTTGTAGCCCTGACTGCGGGAAGTATAAGCAAGTTTCACACCTGCTCCTTTTTATGAGAGCTACAATCAACGTGTACAGGCACCATCATTTAGGAGTGGGCAAACAAAGCATCCCTGCCCGGACAGGGGTGTGCGGCTGGGCTCTAGCAATGACTAATTTGCTGCGCAAGCGAGGGTCAGCCTGGCTCCGGACGGCCAGAGCTGCCGGCCTCGCCCACCCGCCCCCCGCCCTGCTGCCCGGGCTGCCCCTGCGCTCCCGGGCGCTGCTACCGCCGGCCGAGCCGGTGCGGAGAGGGCGGGCTCGCCGGCTGCCGCCGCAGGGCCCGGAGGCGGTGGGCGCCCGCCCCCAGCTGCCCCACGGCGCCTTAATGACGGCAGCCGGCGGCCCAGGGAGTCGCCCCCGCCATGCTGCGCGCCTGCTGCTGCGGCCGGGCCAGGCCGGGGGGCAGCGCCCGGGAGAGCGGCCTCGCCTTCTATGTGCTGTGGGCACTGCAGGAGCCGCCGCGGCGGCTCGGCAGGTCCGGACTGGCCCTGCCTGGGGCAGTCCCGCCGCTGCAGCAGCTGCCCCGGGGAGGCGAGGGAGCGGTGGGGCCGGCCCGGGTCCCTCTGTTCTAGGGTGGGCTCCCCCGGGGCCGGCGGCGACCCGCATGTCTGGCTTTGCCTCCCCTTTGCGGAGCTGCCCCAGCTCCTTTCCCAGGATACTGCTTACTCGTCACACCCCTGTGCAATCCTTTCTTTAAATGACACCAACCTTCTCCTTTTGCTTGCCCATGGCATAAACGTGTTTTCAAGCATTTTCTTATATTTTATGAAGCTACCATTTTACTCCGTGATTATTATCTCTATTTTCTGTTGTTTTTCTTCCCTCCCCACACAGCCAGGCCAGCAAGATGGGTTTCCAGGTTTGGCTGCCCCTGCCGTTGCCAAGGCAGCTGGTGGTGTTTGGGCTGGGAGACTGGAGCTGTTACTCTCCGGACACAAGCATTGCAGTGGACATGCTGGTGTCCCCGGGCATCGCGCCGCAGCGGCTCGGCACACTGGAGCCCACTCGCAGGTCATGGTGGGAGCTGGTGCTGCCAGGGTGTCAGGAGCGGTGTGTTGGGAAAGCTTTCTGCTCTGTGGTGCTGCCTGGTTTTGCTGATGTCCTCCCAAAGCTGCTCAGACCTGCTGGTCCACTGCTATGGTGTTTCTCTGTAGTGATGCTTTCAGCTTCCTTTTAGCTGTTACGAGGGCTGGATCTTTTTCAGCTTTGGGATGTTACCAGCTAGTGTGGGAACAGGAATTTTTCCCTGGTCGGTGTCACTTGTGGGCTGAAAATCTGTTGTCACCTGCACAGGTCTCTGGTGTGGGAAGGTGTCTGGAGAACTGATATCTTCCTGGCCTCGTTGAAAGAGATGGACGAAGGCAACTTTGTGAAGCTTGTCCTGACTGTCAGTGGACAGGTAAAAGAACTGATTTACTACTCTCTTCCTGCCCTGGGTCCCAAAGCTTGTTACTTCTGAGTGACAGAACTTCCTCTCTCATTTTCTCTGTGCTGCTTCGAGGCAGAGCTGCCTCATGTGGATCTGCTAATGCACACCTGTGCTGAGCCTAAACCCTCTGTGATGCTCCAGGCCTACTCCCTAAAGACAGTTTTGCCAAAACACCTCATGTATCACAGGAGACAGGCAGAAGAGCGTGGTTCACTTCCAGTTCCACTCTCTCCTGGGTCTGTAGTACTTGATGTTTTACCTTGTGCCGAAGCCCCTGGATTTTGTACCTCCCAGTGCCTGGCTTTGCTTTTCTCTCTTTGTTCCGTTGGTGCTGGAGATGAAAGCTGGGCTGTTCCCTTGCAGGGAATCTGTCCCTTGCAAGACATCTTTTTTGCTCACCCTCCATGGATGGAGACCAGTACACTTTGTGTGTTCTTTTATTCCCACTGTTGTTGTTTCTGCCACAGCTTCTCCGAGGTGTCTCCAGCAGTACACCTGCCCACCCCTTCCTCACCCCAGAGACCACCCAGTCACCAGTGCTCCCAGCAGATGATGTGCCTCTGGGTCAGGACCTGGAGGATCCTACTGTGGTATGTGTATCCTGGAGCCTTCTGCTCATGATTTCACCCTCTCCTTAGTACCTTCTCCCTCACTCATATCTGCTCAGTTGATGTCTAGCAGAAGTGCTTGCTGCTGCTCTCTTAGTGGAGACCTGGCTAAACAAGTTCTGGAGCCGAAAATTCACTTGTTCTAAAGAAAGTGCTGCTCTCCATTAAAATGCCTTTGAAAGGGTTGAATTTAACAGCCCTCAGCAGCATGATCAATCAGCCTGGTTACTCCTAGCAGAGATGGCCTTTCTGCCTTTCCAGTTGCTTCGTGCCGGCTGTGCCTGTTGCAGCCAGCAGTCTGAAAGCAGACCACTGGCTGGCCACACGGCAGCAGGTAGCTGCATTGCTCAGTGTGTGTTTGGTGGCTGATACCGATGGTGTGCTGGCCCTTAGGACTCAAAGGGAAGACAAGCCTGAAAACAGTCACGATGTGAAACTAATCTCTGGTCCAGCAATAGATAACTCCCAGTAGCCTCAGATCTCTTTTCAGAGCTGATTAGATGGAGACTTTTGTCACAGGTTAAGAGTCAGAGCTCAGAGGTGACTGCTAGAGCTTCCAGGCCTGGGAAGAAGGATGTGCACACACCATTGAGGACCCTGGTGGTACCCTGTGCCCTGAAGTCACCATCTGCCACAGTGGAACTCAGTGAGGCCTGGAGGAAGAGTCCTGTCCACCCCAAGAAGCCCAGAAAAATTTTATTTGAACCCACTGCGTCTGAGAGAGATCTTGATGAAGAAGGTAACTCTGGCGGCTTCCAGGTTTATTTTATAGGTCTTGTCTGAGCAACCTGTCAGTGCTGCTTGACAACAACTTCCCAGTCCATTTCTCTGTGTACCTCCAAGGCAAGATGAGTTTGTCTGTCTTGCCTTGCGAAGTACGAAGAACTGCTCCTTCCTGAATAAACTGCCTGATACATTTTTTGTCCATTGGAAAAGGCCAGAAATCGAACATGGGGTGCACTTAGTGTCAACACTCTGTACCATAACATAATGTGACTATCTCTTCATATGATTAAAAGTGCTTTATAAATGAAGGCAAGCATTGTTAGCCTTGTTTTACAAAAGGGTAAACAAAGTCACAAGAAGGTTACCTACTGTGATGTTCTGTAACCCTTCTCAGTGTACAGTGTTACAGAAACCTTCTGTTTGTTCCCCTGTTAACAGCATACCACTTGGTCCATAGAAGATGAAGTTATTATTAAACAGTTATTATTAAAGGACAGAGAATACAAAATTGAATGCATGTATAATTGGACTGATGCCTCAGTAGTAAGAAGGTAGCTGCCAGGGGATTTGGAAACAAAATCTTTAGCTTTCTGGAGTGTAAATTCCAAGTCAGCTCTAGGGTGTGACCAAGCTTTTGTGTAAATGTTTGACCATAGCTCAGTGGTCTCCATGTGAAGTGACTTCACTTGCTTCTCACAAAAGCAAATGTAGCTGTGTCATAAAGTTGCTTCTGCCGTAGGTAGTGGGAGAAGGAGGGAAATGAGCTTCCATCAGAAGGGTAAAATGCAGTAGTGACAGCATGATGGCAGTGGAAGTATGCCTTGCTCTTACCCAACTCCTGCATTTCTTCTGATCAGACTGATTTCAGGATAGTTGGTCTTGTAACTTGTTTGTTTCAGTGAGGTAGCTTAGTGCTGGGGTTTGGAGGAAGGAAGGTCAAATAGTTCTTAAACCGTGGAGCTAGGCACTTTCCAGGATATGTCGCTGGTACTTTCTTTATGGGGCTATCTCTGTGTTTCCTCTGCAGATCTGGCGGTGGAGGAGTTGCAAGGTGAGGATCTGGTTCCTAGACCCTGGTTTGACTTTTCAGCCAGCTTGATGATGCCATTACCTTTAACGTCACAGGCCTCTCATGCTTGATCCTTTATTTCCCCAGTGATCAAAAATAACAAGTAGGTTGTGTGTACATACATCCCTCTCCATGCAATTGCCCTCAGAACAGGTGCTTCCAGTACTGTTGGGCTCTCCAATGTGCTTCTGTAGCCCCTCTGAATATCAGGCGCACCTCTGGGTGCAGCCCTTTGGGGCAATATGGAATAGACTTTGATGAAAAAGTACTTTATAGCTTGCTCAGCCAACTGTCCTGGGAGGGGAAATGAGGAGGAACTGCATAATAGGAGGAATATCTCTGGAAGCAGCTCCAGACCTCTGGTTGTTATATCTTAGGCACCAACAAGCTCTCACTGGGTAGCCCTTCCTCACAAGGAGTTAACGCAGTGGGATGGCACAACTGGGATAAGCCTTCCAGGGATGGGTAATTGATGAGGAGGATCCAAGCCTGCCCCACCTGCCCATCTCTGTAGTGACAGCATATATGTGTCCTACATCCAGCCTGTCTCTTTGCTGCCTCCCTCTGTGAGCGATGTCTCTCATGTACAGCAATTATTCCCCAAAGTCGAGACAAAATCTTCCCCAGGGAGCAGCGCCTCTTTCCACCCCAGGGGGAAGGGACCTGGGGCCTTTCCTTCCCCTTTCTCCCTGCTGAGTCCTGAGCTGCCTGTTCTTGTCAGCAGGGAAGGGAGCTGGGGGTGTCTCATCTGACTGTGCTCACAGCCCTGTGCTCTCCCCTCCCCAGGCAGTCCCAGCGCGCGGTGGTGCCATGCCATGTGCCTCAGTGATCTGAGGACAGCTGTTCTGATCGGTGGAGAAGGTGTCAATCAGCACGCTTGCAAGGATGCACTCTGGAAGCTGGAAATCGGTAGGAACTTTAAGGCTACTGAAGACAACAGAGACTGGGGTTTGAGGACAACTCATGCGGATGGGAGGGGGTCCTCAGGGGTCTGTGCACGAGGAGGGGTCAGCAAAGGTGTTACACCTCCTAGCATGGTCAATTCTGGGTAGTGACTGGTGGTGATGTCACTCCAAGGCAATTTCCCAGTGTGTTGGGAGGGCATCTGCCGTGGATCCTGCAATCTCTTCGTGCTGCCTGTGCTGTGCTGTGCCTGTCAGGCCCCTGTGCCATGCCTTGGTAAAGGGATTAGGTCAGCCAAGGGAAAGGGGACAAAGACCCTCTAATGATAGTCCATGCTCGTGGAGCAATGGTGTCCCTTTCTGGAATAATTTCTGACCAACCATTTGCTAGTGTGACTGTCTCGTGCTACAGCAGACACTGGGTGGGTTTGTCTTTACTGCAAGTCAGCCAGCTGGAACATATATCCCTTTCTACCTGTCAGACATTGCTTTAATTTGCTGATGCCTTTTTTTTTTTTTAATATTTCTGCTCCTACCCCATTCTTCATTTGTGTCCCTGGTCCTTGGGCATCTGCTGGTGCTGCACCAAGCTGACCTGACAGCATAGGGTGCCATGAGAGGCTGTGGGGTTGTATGTGGGAGCCCTCCAGGAGCTAAAGTATAAGTTCTGGGAAGAGCTGGGTGAGTTTTAAGGGGTAAAAGCAACAGCACGGTTTGCAGTCTGTGTGTGATGACTGGTGGAGAAGTGTGAAATACAATTCCAGTGCCTTGCAGCAGCTTTCTGCATTTCACTGATCATCTTCCATCTAGTTAGTATTCTCCTTCATTCCTTACACAGAAACATTTCTGTATGAGTCTCCTCTATCACTGAATCAAAAGAGAGGAGGAGATGAAGTGAGCATAGAATCTTGAGTAAAGATTTTATGATATATTCTTTAAATCTGGAGAAATTGGGAGCATCTTTGAACTCCCACACTATCTCTCTGGTGTTGCTCCCACAGACAGTGATTTCTGGCTTCCAATGGGTTTCCAGCTACAAAATGCCACGCCATCATGCTTGTATGGTCACACAGCTACCTATGACCCAGACACCAAGCGTATCTACATCTTTGGAGGCATAAGGGAGGACAAAGACTACAGCAGCATCTACATTCTGGACACAGTCACCTGGAAATGGCTCCTTGTGGCTGTAAGTACTGAAGCTCTTCCAACACAAAAGCACAGGAGGGGTGACAGGTCCTGCCTAAATGTGGCAATCGATCTGCCTGTATCCTGACTCCAGCAGTCGTGGTCCACTGTCACTGCAGGTTGTCTGAGCTGCATAGTTGGGACTTATATCTTTAAGAAGGCTATGTTGAAAGGCCAGAAGCTCAGCAGAAACCAGAGGCTGTGCCTACAATGAATGAAGGTGCAAAAAATGGTTTCTGCAGAGTGCTGTGTCTGACCAAGGTTGGGGGTGGGAGGTACTGTACAAGCAGCAGAGGGAAATGGCCTCTCATTTTATATGATGCTGTTAGGAGCTGCACCGGATGCTGAGATGAAGAACTGGTCTTCTCAAATCAGGGGCTGCTCTGAGCACAGGAGATCTCAGAGCTCTTTAGATGCCTGTCATGTCCTTGCAGAGGGCCCTGTCTGCAAGGGTCTGCTTCTTTCCTGGTGAAGTCACAAGATGTGTTTTACAGAATAAGCCTGGATGAGGTCTTTCAGTTCTCTGTCATCTTCTGAGGAAGCTGGGGTAGGAGGCTGACTTCCTTCTCTCATCAGAACTTTCTGGTGGTGCAGAGTACGCAAAGGATGTGCTGTTTGCCTGTGTGGCAAACATCTGTCTGGGGAGACAATAAAGTGAAAACTGAGACTTGTTGAACTCACTGCGTGATGTGTGCCCCTTTTCTATGGGTCGTGCAGCAAATAATATCCTTCTTATTAAAAACATGTATTGAACTTCTTCCAGGCTAAAGGGAGGATGCCAATGCTCACCTACCACACTGCAACTATCTACCGCAAGGAGCTCTTTGTTTTTGGAGGGACTTTCCCCAAAAAGGCATCACTGTCAGTGGGACCCTGCAGCAATGTGCTCTATGTCTTCAATCCAGAGCATGAAATTTGGTACCAGCCCATCTCAGAAGGGGAGAGGCCTCTGCCTAGGCTGGGGTGAGAGTGCTTTTATTCCAGCCCTCCAGAATAGAGCAGGAAACCTCCACTCACCTTCCCTCCCACCCTAGTGTAATTTCCTAAATAGAAGATGATTGTTTTCCACAGTTTCTCCTTAAGATAGGGCTATATTTTGGGCAATGTGACTGTGAGTACCTCCTGTCAGGAATCCTGATGGGATTCTGTCTTTGGGCTGCAGTGGCTGGGGGCAGAGCCAGGTGTAGACTGAAGCTATGGCGGCCCGAGAGCAGAACCAATGGCGAAGTGTCAGTTTTGGGAACTTGCTGAAGATGCTTTGTTCACTTGCTTCTTTGCTCAGACATTCAGCTACTCTGCTGAAGAACAAGCTGCTGTTTTTTGGGGGTCGGAGGAGTTCTCTCTACCTCAGTGACATGCACATCCTGGATCTGGGTAAGAAAGTTTGTGCCATGTAGAAGCCTTAGGAAAGTCTGTTCTGAGGCAGGGACAGGTGAATGAGGCATGCTGGTTAGGAAGGTAGCATTAACATTATAAAAACTTGCAGCTAGGCACTGGAGATAGAAAACTCTGGGGTAACTAAACCCTTTCTGGGGTAAGACAGAAGGTAACTGGATAAAACAAGAGACTGATTTTTTGGAAGAAGCTGGGTAACAGAGAAGGCAGGTTATTGATGTGGCAGAGTATGGAAGTTTTTGTGGCTGAGCTTTTTGTACATTTCACCTGCCTTTTTCCTGTCTCTCAGGTTTCATGGAGTACACACCAGTGCCCCTCCTTGCAGGACAGCCTTCTGCACGTTGGTAAGAACCTACTGCAGACCCAAGAGCTATTTTCTTCCTCTGTCCTTTCTCTTTGAAGCCAGGTTTAAATGGTGCTTGTGATCAGACCAAAGATATCTCTGTCCCAATAGTCAAAATACAGTGGATGGCCCCTCTGCTGTGAGGCAAGAAATTCCTGTCCTGTCCTAGTTGGTGCCTGTGGAGGAGGGGTGCAGACCCCTTAGTCTCCCTGGAAATCTGCCTGTCAGGCTGGGCAACTTTTTCTGCCAAGTGCTAGTGCGCTGTTGTTTGAGATCCACAGTACTGGGAGCACAACAGACGAACCGAGAGGAAGAAACTGTACCAGGACTATGCTGTTCATAAAGGCACACTGTTGCTCACTAGAACGATGATCTAAATCAGACCACAGCCCAGCTAGCCTGCTGTCTCACTCCATAGAGCAAAACATAGGAGACTTGATAGCTCCTTCTGAGAGCTGCTTTTCAGGCCTGACTGTGGCCTGACATACAGAGGCAAACAAACAGCTCTTTCAGGGTTATTCAGTAAGCCAGGGCAGAAGAGCAGCAAAGTTAACTTCTATTCTGCAGCCTAAGCCCTCAGCCTCCTGCTGAAGTCTGCCCACCCTTGCCCATTGCTGACTGGGGCAGCCCCGGCAGGTTTTGCTGTAGTCAGCTTTCGGCTTTGCTTTTGTTGCAGTTTTCACGCAGCTCTGGCTGTGTCAGACCAGAAGGTTCTGATCAGCGGAGGCTGCAATGCCAAGGGAGCCCTGCAAGATGCCTTTGTCTTCCACCTGGGTGAGTGACTCTGCCTCCTGGTTTCTGTAGCTGAAGGTGACTACTGCGCTGCAGTGGTGTTTCTGAAGACCTAGCCTGGTTCATTTGTTTCATCCCTTGCTCTAAGAATGGGTTTGTCAGCATTGACAGCTGCTTTCTGCTTCAGATACTCTTTCATGGAGCACAGTGATCCACCACGACCTCTGTTCTGTGCCCCGAGCTGGCCACACATTGCTTGACCTGACTCCTGCCTACTTGATGGATGTGGACAAGGAGAACAAAGAGGAGCATAACCTGCACACACTGTTGGTCTTTGGGGGCTCCAACTGTGCTGGGACCTTTTACAACAGCACAGTCAAGATCCAGCTGGACCTAGGATAATGCACAACACTCAAAATGGGCCTGGAAGAGCAAGGGCTATTCACCAGCCTGAATACAGACATGGATGGCAATAAATGAGCCCAAGCAATGTGGCAGTCCAGGTATCTCTGTGTACGTGAATGCTGCCTTGACACAAGAGATCGTGGGTTTGTTAAGCCTTTCTGAAGGCTGTGGGTATTGCCCTCTTATAGTAGCTGATACACAGTATCAGCCTGGCAGAAATTGCCTCCCATATGCCTAGTGTGGTACCTGGGCTTGGGTGCCAAAACACTCAGTGGGATCTGAGCTGAGCCTGCACAGAACACACTAAGAGGCTTCTGGGGTTTTGCTTCTTGCTCTACAGGTTTCTGGGCTGGAATTCCCAGGGTGCTTTCAGCTCTGAGGGTGACTCAGTGGTTGGGTTTAATTTGGGATGAGTGAAATGGGATTTACTCCTGCTGCTTGCAGGGTCCTCACAGTGAAAGTACAGGTGTTGTTCTGGTTTGGAAGGAATCTGGGTGGGATCCTCTTGGGAAATAGTCTGCAGCCGAGGACTAGGAAAACACCTAGAGTGGTGACTGAAGATGGGAAGAGAACACCATTGTTTTCAGCATATGGGAGTGGGCTGGTTGTGTCTTGCTGACTCTGGTGCTACCAGCTAGCTTTGCTTTAGAGAGACCTTTATTATAAATTCTGCAAGACTGCTGCTAGGCACAAGGAAGAAGTACAACTCAGCTGTCCCAGGTAGTAATTCACTTGTCATTCCAAGGGATGGCAGAGTTGCTGACTGTTGGCTCTTGCAAAACCCATGAGACAAAACAAGGTTTGGGATTAAGCTATCTTCTGTGAGAGAACAGCTCTTACTGTTTATATCCATGGCACTGACAATTATGCCATAGCTCTGAGGCAGCTACAAGGACAAGCAGGCCTACCAGGTGAGTAACACACTGTGTACACTGGTTCCCTACTGTTGTAGGTTGTAGAAAGAAGCAGCCCCTGTGGGGAGTCCAGAATTGGCTCAATGCCTCACAGTTGTTTGTGCCCACATTCCCCAACCCAAAGCCATACAAAGGGGACTTCTGATAATTATGGATGTTTCTGCTTTAATCTGCTTCATGGAGATACATCAGATAGAGAACAAAACAGAGTCAGAAGTAGCTGCAAGCTTTCCATTGCAGGCATAGCTCCTGTAAGTCATCAAGGCTACTTCCAGGTCATCTGTCTTTCTTCCCATCCAGATGACAGTGAGACATTACTAGGGCTTCCTGCTGGCACTGAGGTCCTACTCAAGCTGTAGCTGTTGTCCTCTTTGACACTCTATCTTACTTGATTTAATAAGTAGAAGGGCTTCAAGCTCGCAGCTCTGCAGGAGTATCTGGCTGCCGGGATGGGTGGCTTACTTTAAATGCCTCTAGCTCCAGGAGAGCTTTGTTTATTCTGGTTATTGTGGGATATGGCCCCATGTCCACTTTGAATCTGCAAAAGGAAAATAATTTGTGAGGTACTCTTGAGGCAGCCAGCCAGTGCAGCAGTGAGCAGAAGGGCAGAGCAATGTGCTGTGTCTGCCCAGTATGGGAGAAACTCAAAGTCTGGGGTACTTCTGCTTTAAGAGAAAAGGTTCATCCTTATAGGTTTAAAAACAAATGCTAGAGGAAAGGTTAGTTCTTCTGTCTTCGCTAGGCTTCCACATAGTGTACAGCACAGGGTAAGAAGGCACTATGTTTTTTCCTGGGAATCCTCAGCCACTACTTGCATAAGCTTAAGGCTTTCAACAAATACAGTCAGATTAATCTTCACCCCTGTGTGCAATGTAAATACAGGGCAAACAGGGAGAAAGGATGTGGAGTATGGGCAGTCCTAGCTTTTCTAATGGCATAGACTGAGTTTCCTCTAGGGGCCTCTAAGAAGAAAGCCCAGTTCCTTATTTCCAAGAGCTTCCAAAAGAGACAAAATTTATGATGCAAGAAAATTCCTGCAGAGAAGAATCCATAACTGGATAGGGCAGGCAGGGTGGATGCTTTCCTAGCAGGCAGAAGGAGCAGCAGAAGGTAAACTCCGACAGCCCAGCATAAGGAGTAGGTGCCCTTAAAGAGCACCTCAAGCTTAGCTTTAATTACCTTTCAGCATTGGCAACTTGAGGCACCAAGCACAGATCAGCCATGGAAACCTGTGAATGTAGGAGAGAAAAGGGGTGAGAGCAACTTGGAGCCTGTCCCATCACACTTCACTGTTGTGGCAGCCTTTGACAGCAGGAAATTATTTTATCAGCCACTACAGAGGAGTTGTCACAACAATCCCATTCTTTAATCCAGCATAAATAGTATGATAATGTTACAAGGAAAGGAACTTAACAGGAGTCACTAGTAGAAGCCGTCAGCCTTTAGAGAGCTTCATATTTACCATCTAAGCATCATGACCTCAAGGACACGGTGCTTCTATGGCAACTGCCTCTGAGCAAACAAAACTGCTGGCAAGCTGCAGAGGGAGGCAATGGAGGGAGGAGGAGAGTTCACATGGCTGGGAAAAGATGAGTAAATTTTGCTTGTTTGCATTGCAGGAATATCAAGCCCATGTCAAGACCTGATACGTGACAGGGCCTTTGAACACAGGCTCAGGGACTTGCAATCTGACAAGAAGACTCAAGGACAATGCAGCCAGCTGCCTATCCACAGAGGCATCTGCCCCCAGCCCACTCCCCAGGTCACAAAGCTCTGTGTGCGTTTCAGAGCACACGTTATTCTCCAGCATAAGATCTCGTAACTAGCCTTTGTGCACCCAGGGCTCCAGTTCCATTAGACAACCCTCAGCACCACAGGTTATTGCAGGAGCCTTCCATTTTTGCCAGGCTTTTATAGGAAAGATCCAAGTGCCTGCCAAAGAGGGCTACTAAATGCAAGAGGCCTGAGTGGCCTCTAGCTTGGGGTCAGAACAGCTTGTATGTAAGGTCTTTGAAATCTGTCCATGTTAAAATTGCATGAACAGAGCAGAAAAATACAATACAACTTGGTTAAGGGTTCTGCAGAGCTAAGAACCGAACTTGTGTCCTATGACAGGTTACTTTGAATGCCAAGTCTCTTAAAAATGAAGGATATGTAATTGGTTTCTACATCCTCTAGTAGCAGCCAGATCCTAGATACAGCTGCAGAATTTGGCCATCAGCAGCTTACAGGCAGGGACAGGTAAACATCTCCATAACTATTTGCAAGTCAGTAATGGCCTAAGTAGGATCCATGCAGCTGTTTTACTTGTGGTGAAAGCACCGCATGTAACTCTGAGCACTGGATGGGGTTGTGCTGTTCCCTTCCTATAATATGTTATGAGTTATATCGGTGTTTTCAGTTCTCCAGTGGTACACAACACTCTCAGATACTTACTTCATCCCCCACACAGTAGCGCCCAGCAGTGTGCTGCAGAATCTGCTCCAGTGCTGCCAAGAGAGGTGGTACACTGGAGTGAGGCATTGGAAACACATTTAAAAGGGACACCCAAGACCTTTTAGACTCGGAATTATGAACAAAGGCATTTTAACACTAAGCTGAGTATGAAAAAGGAACAATTTGGGACAGAACCTAGAAGGAACAGGTATCTCACAACAGCACAGTTATAGGCATCTTTAGGGTCCCTCAGCCTTCTGGGACCAAGGGTGATTTCAGCTGCTCCAGGCAATGCACTTGAAATATTAAGAGGACAATGTAGAGATATGAGAGTGGGAAGGGAAAAATGCAAGAGTTCAGTCAGTTTGTGTCTGTGCAGAAGTGAAGATGGGCCTGCCATTCCAGCACATAGGGTAAAGGGTTTTGAAGAAACAAAAAGCACCTTATTTCTCCTAGGGAGGAGAAGAAATACTCTGCTACTTGCTAGAATTTCTGGGAGTTTTCCATCAGATATATTTTTTTCTGATGACAAACGCATAACAATATAGACTAATAGAACTTTAAAGCAAAAGGGACTAGTTTGGCAGCAGCTGGGTGGGAAGGAGAAGTGCTGTCAGCCCTCATGCATGAGGATCCATCAGCTGCTGCAGTGTCTGGGATGCCCTTAGGCTCTCCTTCTTCCATGCACAGCAGTAGAAGCACACTGGAGAGTATCTTTCCTCTGAGACCCTGGAGTGCTACCAGCAGGGCAGGACCCCAAAATACCAGCCTAGGGAGATCTGTTGTTCTGCTTGAGGAGGAAAGTAGGACCCCAGCAGTGCAGAATTTTGAAGGGTTAGCTGAAGCGCTGATCATTTTGAATGTGGGACGCACCTTGGAAGCCAGACACGACGCAGTTCTGAGCCCATTCCATTTTTTTCTCCCCTATTTTATTCAGGATGCTCAGGTTCTGTGAAGGCAAGTGCACTCCAGGTTAGACTGACTGCTGCTGGCTGGACCTTACACACTACCTCATCCAGTGGAGGAGAGGGGAGAAGGGGAGGTGCCAAACCTGAACCCCCAGCTTGAGATCAGCCTGCTGGGGCAGCCCTTGACCTTGCCCTCACCGCACCGTGCACCCCACTGTATCTCTCTCCTGGGGCTGTTCTCTACCTGCTGCCAGGGTATCCCTTTGCCTCTGCCTTTCCGGTTGTTGTTCAGTTGTCGTCTTTCTAAAACACACTAGACCCTGCAGTGAAACTGCATGGGTTTGGCTGTTTTTGGAAAGAACTCCGGGGCTCTATAGGATTTTTTTTTGGTAGGAAATACTGTATTGTTGCCATTGGCAGATCAGGAAGAGGCTAAGCAGAGATTTCATCTGCTAACACACAGTCTTAAGGTTTGGCACTCCATTGGCTGGCAGCAGTTTATAGAGACAGAACTTTTCAGATATACCGACTTCTGGAAACCCATTCTGCTTTTCTCATTTGTATGAATATGATAAAGCAATACCTGGATTGGCTGAATGCCAGCAGCAATGTGATCCGCAATCATTCTGACTTGGGCTCTCTTCTTCGGATCTTGTGGCAGGAGCCGGGGGTTAGGACGGGTATCTTCTAGATAATGAATTATAGCTAGCTGTAACAAGCAAAGAGATTTTGGGAAGTTATTGGAGAGCCAAAGAAAAGTTCACATCCTGAACACATGGGAAAGGGGAGCTGATACAAGAGAACGTAACAGCTTTTACAGGAAGTTTGTTACCAATCCAAGCAGCAGAGTATTCCCTTTGATGTCGGCTTGGGATCTTCTTGTCATTTAGCCCAGCTATAATTTCAGGCAAACCCTGGCCAGCCATCTAAATCAGACTACAAAGTGCTCAGGGAAAGGTGGAGTTACAAACCAAAGCTGAATTGAGCTTAAATCCTTGACAGCGGTTTCCCAGCAGAGGCTGTGTGCTTTATCTGCCCCAAGTGGGATTGTTTGTCAGCAATGCCATCTCTTTTCCAATGCACAGATGAGAGCTCAGGGTAAGAGATGAAGCAAAGCCATCCCTTCAGACTGGCAGCAAGCTGGAGTGAATGGTTAACAGGGATGTGGCTAGTTACCGACTCAGAAAGGGTGATGCCATCAATTTTCAAGACTGGGACTTGCTGCATTGGATTCACTGCCTTGAATTCAGCAGAAAACTGTGGAAAGAAATGGAGATTACTGTAACAAGAAATTCTTCTTCCTTGTTTTCTTCCCCTAGAACCCAATTGCCAATTTATTTTTTTACCTGGCTTTTCATTCTACCTCGGTACTAATATTTGCAGTAAGTTATGCTGTACTATTAGCCTAGAGCAAGCTCTCACTGGGGCTCAGGGGTCACCACATCCAAGGCCACACTGCTGTACTTCTTGATAAACCATCAACACAAAGGCCAGGATGGCAGGATGAAGCAGTGTCACTATCACAGTTCTAGTTCTCCAACTCCGCCTTAGCCCATAGTGGCACATTGAGACAGTGGTACTACTGGGTGCATGTCTCTCAGTTAAGGCCCCCTAAATAAATTCTCAGTGAAGATTTCTTCTGACAGCCCATCCATTCCTTTGGCAGGCCCTTTGCAGCCCCTTGCTGTATCATTTAGCATCTTTTGGATACCCATTCCCCACCACGTATACTTTCTGGCGTTAACTGCATGAGGTCCAGTCTGTGTTTAAACTGCAGTGCAGCTTCTCTGAAGTCTGTGTGCCAGGTATGTTCAGTTATATCATGCTAAGCAGAAGATTATTTGCATTATGAAATTCACTCACAGATGCTTAAGAGAGGAGAAGACCTTTAGTCTCCTGCAGCCATCTCCTCCCATCCTGCTAGCCAGGAAATACTGGTTTAAAGGAACTATTAATTACAGAGAAGCAGTGAGGAATTCAGTGACTTTGCCTGTGAACTTTCTAGTGCTGATCCAATTCTCCTAATGATCCCCAAGTTCGGTACCCCTGGAGAGAGCAATGACAGCTGTACCCTTACCTGCTCTCCCCCGTCCTTCAGGAGGTTCACGGGTACCACATCATAGGCAATCCCTTTCAGAGCCAGGGCTAGGGAGAACAGAGTGCACAGCTTCAGATGGGCACACTGAGACCAGTGTCATTGTTAATGGGCTCAGGGAAATGTTACCATCTCCATTTGGAAAAAAGAATGGCTTTAAAAGCAAAAAAGACCCAATACTTAAAGAACAGGCAGCCTGAGTCCACCAAGAAGATAGTGCTCTGGCAAATGAAGGACCCAAGCACTAAAGATCAGTCCTGGCAAAAACACTACATTACTCAAAATAAGCTTTGCCACTCTGCAGCACAGCTGCTCCTGACAGGCCTTGTACAGGGCAGGGGGGGCTGTGCTCACAGGCACATCCTCGCTTAAGACTGTCTCAGTCCAAGTAGGGACCATTCCCAGTCCTGCTTAGCTCTCAAGACCTGGGCAGACCGGAGTCTAAGGCAGATTCAGTGTGAAAACAGAGCGTAGGGCTGTTCTAGATAATGTGGAAGAAATAGTCATCTGCATGGATCCCTCTAACTAGCTGCAGACTTAGCAAAGCCTTTCTGTCTGTTCCTCTCCCTTCTCCCTGCTCCAGATAGGCTGTGGTATTTCCTTCCTTCCCACTACTCCTGGATCAGGTTGGCTTATGTCTCTCTCTTAATAAGTGACTGATTAACTGGGTTAGCAAAGGGGAGGATACTGCAATGACACCAAGACAATAAAACAGAGATCAATAGTGGATCTTACCGATTCTCACCCTCCAAGAGCAGGAACTTCGGAAATAGCTATAAAGTATCGGCTGAGAAGAGAAAGACAGATAAAGTGGTTATATAGTGAGAACACCAGAGTATTGTAAGGAGAACAGTGCACAAAGAGAAGACGTTTCAGGAACTGCAAGACTGCAGAGTGAGGTCTCAGGGAGAGAGTGCTCCTTTCTGAAAGTGGCTGTTCCTGTTTTGGATGTACAGGTAGTGTCCTTGTCATGCTGGCCCTCTGAATATTGAGTTGCACCTGATGCTTCCAGCAATGCACCAGTGCCTTTAAAGTTATCTCCTACAAAGCTTCCCTCTTTGTCTCTATGAGATGTTGCTTTTAGCCCCTCTTCAATTTTTTAAGCAAATTGCCCACTGATTATGCCAAGCACCTGCTCTGGGTATTTGCGTGGCATGAAATGGCTTTTCCAGCCACGCAGGGCAGGCCAAAGCCTCTTTCCAAATAAGAAGAGTTACTGCTGTTCCAGATGAATGCTGAGACAGCTGGACTGCAGCACCAAGGCAGCTTTTACAGACCCTTCCACCCTGTCCAAGCTCTCACCTTTTCAGATGCCATGGTCAGCATGTGCAGTCTACTCCAGGAAATAAAAGCAATCTCTTTGCTTTCCCTTTTAACTCAGCCAGGAAGCCTTATCTCCTAAAGCCAATGAGGAGAGGACTATGACCCCAAATCTGTGCCCAGGGCATGGAAACCAGCCACTCAGATTCAATCCTGAGCAACTGTTGTCAGCTGCACCCACATCCCTGTGCCGTGCAGCCTCAGCCAGATAGCAGAACCATTAACCAGCTTTGAGGTTGGAAGCACATTTAAGAACTAGCTTTATTTCCCCAGCTTTTTGTCCAGAAATATATATCTGCGGAGCCTGCCAGGCTCTCCACAGTTGCCAATGCAGAAAGATAGCCGGGGGGAACGAAACAAGGAAACTGAAGGCATGTGCAGAATTTGTTTCACTAGGGACTGACTGCCAGCTCCCTGAATAGGGGCTGCCTTTGCGGGGGGTCCCTCAGGGCACCCCTGTAGCCCTCTTCCCATCAGTTCCAGCCGGTGCTGAGGGTTTGCTACACTGCGTGCCCGTGAGAGGCTGCTGCTCTGCTCCCGGGCCAACTTTGTGCAAAATATGAAGCTCACCTTATGGTCTTTCCACGCAGGAAACTGGTATTCATGCATGTCTCTAAATAAACCTGTAATCATGTCTCTCCTCCACAGAACCCATGGCATGCCAGGGAGCTCTCTGTGCCTCCACCCTCCCAAAATGCACAGAAATTATACCAGAGACTGACAGCAAGACAGAAAAGAGGGATTTGCTCACTGATACACAACCTGTCACCAGAAAACCAGAGAGACCCCAAGGATTTCTGTGCTCCAGTCCTTTGTAAACTCGATGCTTCTCTTACAGTTTAGATTGGTTCAAATAACTTTAAATGAGGCATGCATTTGATTAAATTACTCTAGTCAGAGTTTACTGGAGAAATGGTTTCTATGTGAGGAAGTGATGGCAGTATTGACAACACTTTCGTGGACAAAGTACTCGCTGATTTTCTTAAATTCTCTGCTTCTGGAACCAGGGCATTAGAAATCTCAGCTATGCTTTTTTTTTTTTTCCAGATGTCTAGCCTGCTGGGTTCCGAGGAAAATACATAAACTATGACTTCAAAAGGGAAACATACAGCATTTGTTACATACTATTTTTACTTGTTTTTCCTGGGGACCTTGCTGATGATCTTTTGGCTCAGATATTCACGTCCTTCACCACATCTGTTTTGGACTCTGGCCTCTCAGCTGGCAGACACATTTCTCCTGATCTTCTCTACAGTTGTTGTTTTTGCAGCCTGTACTATCACTTGTAATAAATTGTTCTAAGTTAATTGCTTTGCCCTATAATTTCAAGGCCTCGGGGGATTTTATGAAAATGAGCACGGAAAACAACCCATTTCTCAGCTGGGAACTGTGTCTCCAGAGGCTGGGCCTGGTATGATCCCTTAAGTTCATGCTGATTTGCTCCCAGCAGCAGAGCAGATCACAGGCAAAACAATCAGCTAAGTAAAGCCTGGAGTCAGCAGGCGTGTTTTATCCTCAATAGACAGGTCCCAGAGTGACGTTACAGCTAGTCTTCCTTGGACTAAAAGCTGAGCATGGGCCAGGGGAGTAGCGGGGAAGAACTGCCTCCATTTACAATCCCCATAAGCTGCAGGTTAGACTGGCAGCAGAAGGGAGGATAGCAGGGGGACATTTTCCTCATGTCTACTGAGATTTCTGGTTTGGTTCTGTTTTCATTTCCAGCATGAGTGCCGCAGTGAGGAAAGTTTGGGCTTAAATCCCAATCTAGACTAAAAATCTGGGATACGCATTTCACTGTTTAGGAAGATGGAGGAGACACCCCAGACTTTGTGTGCTGAGCCCTGAGGCTTCCAAGCCTGTCCGCTTCAGTATGGTCTCCTCTGGATACCACCTCCTGCCAGGTGACATTCAGGATGTACCTGGAAAGGCAAAGTCTTTTCACCTCTTTCCTGAGAGCCATTGCTCCCAGCAGCCTGCACACACCGTTGCAGAGCACCCGCCCATGTGGGACACGAGAGGAAAGTGCTCCTTGGAGGCTTGTACAGTGGAAACCTCGGTGTCCAAACCGCACGGCTTGTATTCTGCTGGCTTGAAACGTAAAGGTACAAGCAGAAGGAACAGGCTTGCTCCTCAGTGCTCACGATCTCTGTAGTAGGCATTGGTGTTAACAGCTCACATGGATAAACTACCTTAAGTAAACACCACCACTGCTTTGAAAGGCCTTAGTTTTATTTAGCATGGGGGCAAATTCCTTGCTCTCCACTGAGACGGAGCCGGGGTGCAGGCCGGGGCAGCGGAGGGCTGTGTATGCGGTGCTGTGCACGGGGGTGCCGTCCTCTCGGATACCACCATCCCGGCCTTGCCGGGGGGTCCGGGGCACCAGAAGCTGATTTAGGCCGCGATCCCAGGCAGCTGCCGAGGCTGTAGCGAGGAGCCGCCGCCCCAGACCCCGCTCCCTCCAGTCCCGGCGCCGCCACTGCCCGCGTTCCCCTCCCGCCCGGTGGGGACGCTCCGTAGGGAGAGTGGGAAGCCAGAACCGCGTACCTTGGCCGCGGCAGAGCTCATCCCGCGCCGCGACCCTCCGCGGGGACCGCGCTGTCAGCGCCGACCCGACCTCGGGCCGTGCCCCCCCCTCAGGGCTCCGCGCACTGGGGCCGGCCGCGGCAGGACTACATCTCCCGGCGTGCCCCGCGCCCGCCCGCCCCGGACTCCGTCTCCCAGGATGCGACGCGCGCGTCCCGGCGCTGGAGCCTCGCGGATGCCGGCGGCGGGGGGCGGCCGGGCCGAGCCGGGCCCGCTGCGGCAGCGGGAGTCCCGCCAGCTGCCGGGGCGTCCCGCCGCCCCTCCCGCTGCGGCTCGCCCGGCGGCGCTGGCTCTCGTCACCATCCTCAGCTTCGCCTCCCGCTTCCACCGCCTGGCGGAGCCGTCGCACGTCTGGTACGGGCTGGGGCGGGGCCTGTGTCCCGGCGGCAGGGCAGTGTCCCGGGGACACCGGGCTTGTGGGTGGGTCTCTGCCCCCTCCCGGAGGCGCCCCCGAAACAGCCGGAGTTCGGTCTCGGCGCCCACACGCCCACCTTCGCCCGTTCCGCAGCCCCCGCCCGCCCCTGCCTTGCCCGGCCGGGGGGTCCGTGTTCACCCGGCAGGTGCTGGGGCGGGATCCCGGCAGCGGGGTCACAGGGGCGGGTTGCGATTTCTGCCCGGCCCCGCGGTCACCGCGGCTCTCGGGACATGGTGCCGAGAGGGGATCGGGGGTCGGGGGGGCGGGTTTGGGAATCCATGGGTTGCAGGCTCTTTTTTAAACAAATCTAAGCTGAGCCTGGAATGGGAAGAGCAGACTAGAGGATTTGGAGTGCTGATGTCAAACTCTTTAGGAAGGACCCCGCTTAGAACGGCTGAAGTACTCGCCGTGGTTTTCCAGTGAATTTAATGCATTGTTTCCTATGGAATATACAGCAGTCACCCTCTTCGTGGTGAAAAGCATGAGTAAAAAGACATTCCTGGAATTTTTTACTGTCTTCAGCATTCTAAGAGGTTGTTTGGTGCTTTTGTTTTTTCCAGTTGGGATGAAACTCATTTTGGGAAGATGGGAAGTTACTACATTAATCGGACCTTCTTCTTTGATGTCCACCCCCCTTTGGGGAAGGTAAACTGCGCTTCTGTTACATGTGTTAGGAGCCACAGCAGTGGGCCAGCAAATGTTTTCTCCATCCTTCTGGCTGAAGGATGTGATGAACACCAAACCCTTTCCCAACTGTTGTTGGCATCATGGTAATTTGCAATCTCTGTCCAGACACTTCACTTGCATCTTTTCTTCTTTATGAAAATGCTTTGGATATAGGAAAACAAAACAGTATTGCATATTGAGTATTAGAAAGGCTGGACATTAAAAAATGAACGTGGCACTTACGTGCTTTGGGGGGGATATTTAATAGAAGCCTACGGTTCAAAGGAACCAAATAGTTCCTGATAGCTTGTGTGTAAATGAGACTCCTGCCACAAAGGACCCTGAAAGCCTTGACTCGCTGTTCTGTAATCGAATAACTTGTTCTAGCAACAGTGTGCAGTATTGATGAAGGTGCACTCCTCCTGCCTCAGAAGGATTATCTTCCTTTCAGGCTGAGATGCCTTAAACTATAGGAATAGGGAGCTGTGGGAGAATCTACAGAGATAGAATGCGCTAAATCCCATACCTGGTATTTCTTTTGAACCTGCAGTCGTCCTTATAGTCAGCAGCCAGAGCCCTTTTGATCCCTTCTAGTTTTGCTTTTAGACAAAGGGCAATATGTATACATATGAATTCTGTACATAAACTCTTGTTTGGATGATGTGTCTGAATTAAGTAGTTGTCCTGTGGATCAGACTTGGCTTCTATAAAAATCTTACATGCTGCTGGCTGGGATACTCCTTCCTCCAATGTGATTTCCGTGACCATTTTTTTTTTCACTTTTCCTCTTCAGATGCTGATTGGACTTGCTGGCTACCTTAGTGGATATGATGGCACATTTCCTTTCCAAAAGCCGGGGGACAGATATGAGCAGCATAACTACATGGGAATGAGAGGGGTAAGGCTCTACAGGCTAGTGTCAAGCTGGTTACCTCTCCTGTGCTTTTCAGTACAAAGTGTTATGTCAGAAGAACAGCTCTCCTGGATCAGATCAGAGGTCTGCTTAGCCTTGTGCCTTGTCTTTAAGCTCCTTAGAAAAGTTTTAGTGATTGTATGGTGAATAAGTCTTAATGTCTGTCTGTGAGAGGCCAGGTAAGAAGGTAAGATGCTGCTGACTAGTGGGACTGCACTCCTGAGTGGGACAGATATCTTGCCTGTTCTGCAAAGGAAACATTGCTGGGCTTAGGCTTCTGCACACTCCATTGTGCCCGGATGCTCTGCTGGAGAGCCAAGGATGTCAAAAAGCCAGGACCATCCTTCTTCTTCCTGCAGTTTGTCACCATTCAGTTTGACACTGAGCTCAGTAAGCTGATGGAGCTGGGAGGAGAGAGGCTGAAATTACTATTCAGAGTGGTATTCTATCTGAAACCCTGGCTGTACTGCTGTCTAGGAAGACCGAGAGCCATAAAACAGCAGATAACATAAACCATAAAAGGAAAATGTGGCCAATTGCTGGTGCCTAGAAAAAAGCATAAAAACTGGGAAGGCTTACTTTCTTAGTTTACTTTCTGGGTCTCCAGCAATAAGTGGTTCTAGATTTGCCTGAGCCAAAGGTACGAGAAGTATTAGAACCAGACACTGAAGAAAACAAATTCTACTGTGATGCTGCTTTCTTTTGTTTTGGTTTATGTTCTTCCTCCTCCAACCATCCTCAGTCTCATTTGTGTAGGGGAGGTGATACTGGTCTGCTGAAGATATAAGGTACAGGTGTATTTTATTCTTAGATTTCATATTCTAATATCTTGTTAAAAAAAAGTTTAACATGGTGGATGTGTAGTGCACCTGCTTGCCGTGTCTTTTTATGAATATCTGATGTAGTCTAGCAAGAGAACCTCCAATTGTTGTTAATGACACCTCTAGAGACAGAACAGAGTAGGCAGCTCTCCTTCTCTGAACAGAATCTTTGTTCATTTGGCTTTTGTCTGATGTTCTTAGTGAGTCAATTCGGCTGCTGCAACACCTCCTGTTGTTGGTAGATGTGGAAGATGAAGGAAGGGAAAAGGTATGGGTGCGTGCTTACCCTCAATGAGGTTATAACTCATCTTGTGTTGTTTTTCTCCTGCAGTTCTGTGCATTCCTTGGCTCCTGCCTGGTTCCCTTTGCCTACCTCACAGTGTTAGAACTGTCAAAGTCACTGCCGGCAGCCTTACTCACAGCTTTCATCCTTATTTTTGGTAGGTGTTCCTTCTCCAGAAAGATTAGAGCAGGTTAATTGTTCAGAGAATCTAATTGCTGGATTATTGTATGTTACCTAGCCAGGGAATATTTGGGTTACTGAGAGAGGTTCCCAGAAGCAAAGTAATTCTGCTTTAAAAATATGAGACTTTTTAATTGTTGTACCCCTTGAGAATTTTACAGTCTTGTTTAGTTCACAGATACTTCTGTTATGTGCATAAGCACAGCGTTGGACTATAGTTCACCTCAATTTTAAGAATTTGTAGAAGATCAATGATCAGGAATGATTTTGCCCACTAGTGAAATATTGATGTCTCCCATATGAGTTATAGAGGTATTTAACAGCTTACTGGAAGAGTTCACAGTAAGAAATTTTAAAAGTTCCTTGTTGAATTGGGCCAAGTGGAGGAAATAACATTGCAAATGGAGTTACTGAGATTGGGTTTCTGTAAGAACACACAGATATTGAGGTAAGGAGACTTAAAATATCCAAGTCATATGCATTTTTCGTAGGTAGCATCTGAAAGATGTCTTCTCCTGTAGCATCCTCTGACACCATGCTGGTGCCTTAGTAGGAGGATCATTGCTGCTTGTAATGCTGTCCATCTGAATATGTCAGCAGCACCTCCCAAATGGGGTTTCACAGATACTGTTGTACTGCCTGGTTTTTGTGAATTTTTTTTTTTATTTGTTATCCAGATAGAAGTTGAAATATTCTCATCTGCTCCTGTTTCTAAAATTTCCCATGTTCCGTGTTCCTCTTGTCTTGACTACACTGAGGAAACTGGCTTTCTGCAATCTTAGATTCAGGTTGGGACTGCAAGCCTTTGACATTGTTGTGTGTCTGTTTGTAGATACGGGCTGTATTACTTTGTCGCAGTATATTCTGCTGGACCCCATTCTGATGTTCTTCCTCATGGGAGCTGTTCTGAGTATGGTGAAATGTAACAGCTGTGCGGATAGGTAAGATAAAGGTCATAATTGTGTTAAACTATAGGTACTCATCTTTCACACAGATAAAATACTGGAACATGTCTGCCACCTGGTAGTCTGGGTGAATGGCTGAGATGAGATTATTTCAGGAAATTTGAAGGTGAAAGTGACTCATGATAGGGGAGAGAAATTTTTAGTATGAGGGTTTGTGAAACTAGGGAGAAAATATTGTGGCTGGGGTAAACCAGGAGAGAGGCTTAAATAGATTATTTTAGCATGGAAGGAAATTTCAGCAGAAATAGTATTTATGGAACTGCAAATCTTGAAAATGAAGGGTAAAGCTTTTTAAAACTTGACAGGAAAAAAAAGTATAGGGTGTTGCAGGTCAGAGAAGAAGGAATGAAGGACAGTTAGAGCCTGTTCAAGGCTTTGCTCTGTAATGGCAAAGTTATTAATTTGTTATCTTGAACCAGTCACTTTGTCTCCAGGCTGGGGAAAAACAGCTCATGTGTGACTGTGGTCATATAAGCACTTATGAAATCCTGCTAGCTGAGGTAAATAGTGTAATTTGTTTGGTTTAGAGAAATTTGTACCAAAAATTTGAGAGACATATAGCCAGAATGTTTCTGAATAATGCAGTTAAGTTGCTCAGGATATTTGCTGTAGACCCATCCAGAGGGGGATGGTGGTTTATAGGTATTTGGGTATGTCAAAAGGCTTCTTTGTGGCTGGGCTGTACAGAGTAATTTCCCAAAAACGCATCCAGAGTTCAAAGGCATAAAATCTTAGAATACTGTGTAGTATATGTGAGCAATTTTTGTTTCATGAAGTGTTCAAGAACTGATTACATCAACCTTAGTGTGACCGCAGCATTCATGGCTAAAGTGCAGCCTGCAGTGTTATGTGGGGCCATTGAAGGCCATCCTTATCTACAACACGCACCCTAGGGAGTGCAAGCACTAAATTATGGGGCAGTACTTGATCAGCCCTGTGTACCTTGACCTGAACTTATTTCTCATGTTTTAGAGCTAATCCTGTTTTCAAACTAGTTGATTTTAAGCAAAATAAGAGCCAGCTCTAGCTGTTGTGTTGTTTAGCAGGTCACGGGGATTTTTTTATAGCCAAAATAGAAGCGTCAAGGAGTCGATAAAAGGGTTTTACATTCTGCTATCATATTTTCTCTGTTGTTCAGTTTTAGTTTAGTTTGTAATATGTTTGCTTTTTTTCTGCAGCTTTTGTTTGTGCTTTGGGTAGGTGTTTTCCACTATGGACTTTCTGCTTTAGGAAAGGTAGCTGTTCTTTTTCTCCTGTTCTCCCCCATGTCGTTAGCTTTTGGAGAGATGTAAGTTTGCATTCTATGGAGCAAAAGTCCTGTTTCTATTTTCAGACCTTGTGTCAGGCTTTCTTCACAGTAGTGTTTTAGCTTATACCTGGTGTCTATGTTCCCTTCTTTAAAGGGCACATCTAGGGTTGCCCATGTTTAAGTGTTGGGCCTTTCAAAAATTGATGAAAAAATTATCCTTCTATTCCTCATGGGCTCCTGAAATGAAGAAGAAATGTAACTTTGTAGGGTAACCAAACTGCTGTTTGTTTTCCTGACCACAGATGCCCATTCAAGTAGCCATCATTTGTTTGCTGACCTGCTCTATCTCTCCTGCAGGCCATTCTCTGCTTCCTGGTGGTTCTGGCTGAGTCTGACTGGCGTGAACCTTGCTGGAGCAATGGGAGTAAAGTTTGTTGGCCTTTTTGTAGTCCTCTTTGTTGGCCTGAATACAATCTCTGACCTATGGGGCTTGCTGGGGGACCTCAGCCTGTCACTGGTGAGTGTCAAAGCCTTTTCTTTACATTAAGGGTTTCTTTATTTTGTTTTGCGTTCCTTTGCCTTTGTAATTCTCCTAGTTATTGACAACCATGGAACTAGTCAAACAGCGATACTCTGTCTGCAGCAAACAGGAACATCTGAGATGGATAACAATGATTAAAGATGAGGGTTACAATGGAAAAACTATTGCCATATGCTTAAGAAACCCCACATATATCAGCAGGATATAATGTCATAAGAGCACAGCAAAAAGGTGGTTGCTTTTTCTCAAGAGAAATGATTACCTTTTCAGTTGGATGAATTTTATGGAGTCTAGGTTAAAAATGCTCGTTGGGAATCGCTGTGCAATGGCCCAAAGTGAGATGGTGTCCAACAGTTACCCGACCTTCTGAGGGGTAGGTTGTACCTGGCAGACAGGCACATCTTGCAGCACCCAGTTTGCATAAGCACCACAAGTTCAAGTGCTGCTTCATGAGAGCAGAGGGGCACAGGCCGCAGAGCAGTAGTGTCTGTCATGAGTCACAGGCATGCTCTGCAGCTTGTACTCTTGTAGCCAGTCGTGACGATGAAGGCAGCTGTAGTCTGCTCAGTTTCACACACATTTAGTTCTTACAAGCTCTAAGAAATTTGCTAACATGTTTGGGTTCCTTGTTCTAATATATTGCATTTAATTTTTGGGCACTGTGAAATCTAACATTTAGGAAAATACCTTGATGAACCATTTGCTGTCTTGAAGTCAGCAGGGAAACAAATTCTTCAAGCACATCTTTTTTAAAAGGTGTTCAGTTCTCCTTTTGTCTCAGCCTGTTCTGAAGCTTGACATTTCTGTATCTTACTGGTTTTGTCCTGTTTGTCTCATAAACAGAGGAGGTTTTGGGAAACTTTTTCTATTCCTGCTGTGTGATTT
Organism: Columba livia; assembly: GCF_036013475.1. Lineage (NCBI taxonomy): Eukaryota > Metazoa > Chordata > Aves > Columbiformes > Columbidae > Columba > Columba livia. Next base: position 24,267,750 of record NC_088606.1, read on the forward strand.
GTTTTCTCTGATTAATGTGAATCAATGTGGGCTGCAAAGATGCAGTGTTCCAGCTCTGGAGATGCACTCCTTGAGCAAAGTCAGTTAATTGCATTTGAAATGGAACAAATCCATCATGTCTAAGCTTTCTGCCAGCAGACGGCTGCACAGTGATTTCATTTATGCTGCTGGCAGCAAAGGCAGCAAACCCCTGAATATGTAAAGAAATTTACTCCAGAAGGTAGATGCTTTCTGAATAACTAACTATTTGGCAACCCTGGTGCTTGAGGAGGGAAAAAAACCAAAAAAACAAACAAAGGAGAGAGGATTAAACCCCTGAAAACCTGAATAACTTATCTCTGCATTTGTTATGAAACAACTCATGATAATTTACATGCAAGGTTTTTGGAACTAACTTGATTTCTAGAATTCTCAGCTTATCTTGGGCCACTGTTCTGGTTTGCTTGATGCTGTCCTTCATGTACATTTTCTTTTGTGACTTTGCATTGAAGTCTGTAATTAAAGAAAACCTTTTGACAAAGATTGAAGCATATTGTGGTCATTTTGAGCAGGGAACTGGACATGAGTTCATATGCCTCTCTGCTGCATGATTTTGGTAATGTACCCTCAATCAACATTTTTCCAGATGCCCGGTGGTTATTAAGTGTTCTGCTCAAGCACTTGGGCTGGGCAACTGCTCCCTTTCACTTCAGTAGGGTTTTTGTTTTGTAATGTCTTCAGATTTTTCTATTACTTCTGAAATCTTTGCATCTGTTATTGAGGGATGGAGGATGATGAGCTTAATGATTGAATGATAGGTACCATAAAAAAAAAGGAAGATAGCAAGTGTATATACCTTCGTCAGCTTTCAAGTTAGATGTGGACATTTAGCAAACAGCTCTTGCTATTTAGGGTGTCTTCTTCTCCCACAGCTGTTTATTACCCTCTCTGTATTTTAGAATACTTACTCTGCTACCAGCAGTGTCAGTAGGATGTGAATATGTAATTGCATCTTGAGCATCTGTGTACAAGCCACCTTTAGATAAAATCCTCTGCTTTTGTGTTGAGACAGCTAGAAACACTCACAGGTTTTGGTGCTGCCTTTTCTGTAACTTCTGGCTGAGGACCAGCAACAGCAGTTACAGTGTCAGAGCATCTGGGCTGAGTGAGCTGGTTTCTGTGAATGCAGCATATCTAGGGCCCCAAGAACTCCTTGTTGCAGTCAGACTTGTTGGGAGAATTGTATCTACTGTGCCTTCATCTTTTCATTTTCCCTTTTGCTTGGCTTTGACAGTTGCTATTCTGGAAGCCATCTCCTTGATGTGATTCTGTGTCAAGAAGTGTACTGCTCAGATAAACAAGTTAAGGTTCCTGTTTTCAAAGTGTTGTCAATGGGAGCCACCCAACCTCCTTTGCCAAAGTTAGGCATGACCAGAATTTTTGGAAGTTAAACTCTCCTATTGCCCATTTTTGTGTTCCTCCCAAGACCCTGAAATTTAAAGGTACCCCAGCTCCAGTTTTCAGAGATGCACAGCTAGCTCTGCCTAAGCTTTTACTGTTCCCTAGGCCTTTCTGAGGCAGTTTTGCAGCCTGCTGGGCTTGCTTGCATGGTGGGCTTCTGCTGTAGGACCACTGCTCAGAGTCCTGTGAGATAGAGAGTGGAGTTGTTCCTGCAGCTACACTGTTTGATCCAGGTTGTGTTTGTTACAGGTCGTGTTTGGGAAGCATTTACTGGCTCGTGTACTCTGCCTCATCCTGCTCCCGCTTGCCCTCTACATGACTGTGTTTGCTGTTCATTTTACAGTATTAAATAAAAGGTATTTCACATCTTTTTCTCCAGAAGAAGAATAATTTGCATTTGCTTTGAATTAAAGGCTATTGATTATGGATTTCTCTACTTTCAGTGTCAGAAGCACAGCCATAAGCTGTGTGTTTATTTAATTCCCTTCACAGACACTTGCATTGTTTTTAGAGAAAGGCTCTGGCTAAACTGGCAGTGAAACTGAGTTTGAGCTTAAGACTTTCTGAGATGCCACGCAAGTATCCTAACCAAACTTTCTGTCTCCTTTTTGTTCCTCCTCTCTTTCCTGGACCTGAAAATGTCTCGACTCCATCCTTTTTATTTTTGCTTTTATTTAAAAAAAAAAAAAAGTCATCCTGAAAAAGGCTTTGGCTGTGATTAAAAAAAAAAGTCTGAGTGTGCCCAAAGGGAGGGCTCTTGTCTGAATACCTGCAACCAAGGGATGCTTTGTATGTGCAAAGAGCACAACTGCTAGTAAGGTTAAGTAATATTTTTCCATATGCTAGCGTTAAGAGATGAGGTGAATAAGCATTTCACCATAGGAAAAAAACAAAACAAACTGTTGTTTTTCAGTTTAAGTCAATTGGTCTTACCACTACCCTCTTAGCAGAAGTGGGACTTAAGAAGCCACAGAGAAAAGCTTTGTTATTATCTAACCTGAGAGTGAGTCAGTTGATTTGCCATAAGAACACCTCCAAAGACAGTCAATGGTGCTTTTATGTACATCTTTATAACCTCAAGTCCTTGAAGCTCTGTACAATTTCCTGCAAGACTGTCTCTGTCTACTGTGATTCACAACATTAGAGGTGTGTGCATCCAAGGGAACTGCAGTCTGTCTTCTCCTAATACCATGTCTGGTTTTATCTTTTTCCTTCTGTAAAAACCATTTGGTAATGTATGATAGAGCTTTGTATGCCTGTTTTGCCAAACTTAGAATTGTCACATGCTTTGCTCTCATTTGTAGTGGTCCTGGGGATGGTTTCTTCAGTTCAGCGTTTCAGTCCCAACTGATCGGGAACAATCTTCATAACGTCTCCATTCCAGAGCGTGAGTGTCCAAAGGAATAAACTGCTTTGAGTGTTGTCAGTGTACATGGGAGTTTAAATAAAAACAGTGTCTCCTGTAAGTCAGGGCAGGACAGTGCAGGTTATGCCTTTGTGGTCATGGTCAGATCTGTGCTGTTCCTCTGGGCAGTTTTATATATTGGCAGAAAAAAAAAAGACTGAAAGTAACACCATGTTTAGTGCAAGGTCACTACCTGTCTCATCATATTCCTTCTAGAGGGAAAGATGCCATTTTGTGAGATTTGACACTTTCATGCACATGCATCTTTGTATTTTTTGGCCTTTATGTTGCACAAGACAACAAAAAGAGATTTGTCCTGTTCACTTTGGGTTTGTAAGTGTCTGAATGTATGACTTGTTTCCAGAATATTTGTAAATGAAAACTATCAACTCCTTTCTGACACAGCGTGCCCCTGGTTCAGCTGTGTTGTATTCCAGCATGCATATGAATTTTGGGGAAAGATGGCTCTGTGGTCATTCCCTAATCCTCAGACTGGCTGGGGACTACTAAGCCTTTGATATGGTTTAGCTTTCCGATTACTTCAGCTTCTCTCTGGCTTTTCCCTGCTCCAGAACTACTACTGGGAGAGCATCAGGTCCGTTCTCCAAGACTGTTGGGAGGCTGCGAAGCCAGGGTATCAGCTCCACAAGCTGCTAGCTGAGCTTGCCTCCCTTCCCTCGTGTGCTGCTCCAGGGGCTGGGTGATGAAGTGCTTCAAAGTACTCACATGCTTTTTAAACTTGATAATGTTTTAATTTGACCATATATTCTTACGGAAAGCTACGTCAAACCTCTCGTTAGTGAAATTACATACAAAGGAGCTGGCACTTCTGTTTCTGTTAAGACTAGGTGGGAGAATTTTAAGTGTTTCAGCCAAACATTACATAACAGTTTTACTGAAATGTGGTTGGGGATGGAAGACAAACTTGTGATGAGCTGTGCACAGGAACATGTCAAGCAGGAAATAAGCTTTCATCAGAACAAAGCAGGAGAATGCATGCTTCATCAGAGCACTGCAGACTAGTTGGTGGAGATATTTACAGGAGAGCTGCCTGATACTTTTTGTCCTCCTTCCTTCCCACACAGACTTGGCATACGGATCTGTGGTCACAATGAAGAACCTTCGGATGGCAGGGGGATACCTTCACTCCCACTGGCATCTCTACCCGGAGGGCGTTGGAGCTCGCCAGCAGCAGGTTTGTGTGCTCCAGCTGTGCTGCCTCTGGTTACAACCGTCGACTTGCTCCCACTGCACGTAGCGTTAGGTGCTGTTGTAACAGGAGCTATGTGTTTACTCAGCATCTGTTACTCTCTCAGTGCCACAACTGTACACTTGGCTTGGAAGTCCGAGGAAAAAGGATGCTTGAAGAGAGCTTACTGCATTGCAGCAATGGTAATTCACAGTAACAGGGCTTCATGGTTGTACCAAGACCATCCTCCATAGATGGAGGCCAAGAGGACTTGAAAATAATCTTCCATAATCAAAGTGCTGTTGTTACCTCAAGAAAGGCTGTAAAACTTATGTTTAAAACAAATATATTACTTTATCTTATAGGCTTAATTCCTGTGTTTTAAAAGCAACAGAATAGGACTGCTGTGTGGTGTTTTCACTGGCCTCTGTGACCTTACATGAATTACTCTCCTTTGGTGCTTTACTTTTCCTTATGTTTCACCAAAGAATTTGTAAGGTTTTGCTCATTTAAATTAGATACCTATACATTCGTAAGCCAGACATAATTAAACTATCTGAACTTTTTAAGGGCTTCTGATTAAGTGATTAAGCAATAAATCAGAGTAAAAATCAGAAATCATGTAACTATCACTAATTAAGTAGTACAAAAATTAAGTGAATTTCTTATTTTTGTCCATCATCATCAAGCTTCACAAGCCTTACGGCTTTTGCAGCTTTCCCAAGACGTATTTTGCAGTTTGCCTGTGTAGTGTCTAAAACTCGTTCTGAGCTCCTGGAAAGAAAGTTGCCAGATAAAAACAAGTGTTTGTTTTTTAACTCCCTTCGGTGTCTGTGGTGAGGAAGAAGTTTTCAGAAATGAAAACTTTGTCTCAATCTCCTTTTCCTGCTGTTCTTCCCAACCAAAAATTCTGATGTTATCATGTGACACTGATATTTATTACCGTAGGTGGCGATGTCATGCCAAAACTGGCTCAAGAATAGGCAAAATTGAAGTGCAAAGCATGTTTTATGATGCTAAAAGCAGGGAAAGGGGATTTGGTGAGAATGGTGATGGGAGCTTACTTGAGGCTAAGTGGGAAAGGATGGAGATTCCCCCCTGTGCTCCCTGCCCTGGAGGCAGGACAAGGTAGGGGACTGGGACAGTTTGGGGGCTGTGGAGAGGGAAAGGAAGCTCAGAACTTAGAGGAGAATTAGGGAGGAAAAGATGGAGGCAGTGATCCCTCTGCCTGTTCCTTTCCTTGCTCACCTGATGATACAACCTTAAGGTATGAGGTTCCAGCTCTCCTTTTTTCCCCCACCCTCAGACACTCTGTCCTGCCACGCACGGGGACATCTGCTCCCACCTGAGTGGGAGGCAGAGGTCTGGCACTGGTCTAGGGTCCCACAGAGCAGGGTTGGTGCTGCTGGAAGAGAGTGAGCAAAGTGGGCGCAGTTCCTCATGCGACTTGGGAAGGTCGCAGCACCTGAGGGCCAGAGGCCCGTGGTGCCAGGAGGAGCAGTGATGGCCTGTGAATCTGAGCAGGCTGGTAATGATTAGCTGGGTAGCAGGTGCGGCTTGAACAGTTGATCCCTGAATATCTGGGTAGCAGGTGCGGCTTGAACAGTTGATCCTTGAATCCTTCTCACCTTGCCTGGATCTTTGGCAGAAGTATTATGGTTGTCACAGGCAGCCTGTTGTCAGGAGTCTCTACCAATGATGCCCGTCTGTAAAGCCAACACTCTTTCCACCTCCTGGTTCTGGTGCTGGCCAGTGATTATTCAAAAGTTCAGGTTTGGGTATCCTGTTGTTGTACAAGGAGCCTCTGAAGTAGGGTGAGAAGAGGTCAAGCTGCGTGGTTGGAGGCTGTTACTCACGATGCATGTGAGCTGCCATTAAGTGTAGTGCTCCTGAGTGCGTGGGCTACGCTGAACAAGAAGTGTGATGTGAGTGAAGGAGTGGCCAGCAACTGACTTTCTAAGGGGCAGTATCATAAAAGTCATCCCAGGGTTTCTGTTATTAGTGCATTCATTTGGGACTTCAGTTTGCTGGCAAATGTGTGTCTGCTGTCACCAGCTTTTTTCTTGTTTGGTAAAATAAATTATCTGTGCTTTCAGGTCACTGCCTACTTACATAAAGATTTGAATAACCTCTGGATTATAAAGAAACGTTATTCAGATACAGGTAACAAATAGCAATAAAGTGCCTTTTATAACTGCTGCTTCAGTTTTTCACATAAATATTCTGGGTTCCCTCCATTGCAAAGTATCTTTCAGGGATATGAGGGAGAGAGGAGGAACAAGGGGAATCTGGCTCCATCTTGATTAATGCTGTTTGTGTCTAGTGTAGTTTTGGTTTCTCTCCAGATTGTACAGCTGATGTAAAAAGGTTTTCTCAGCTGATGGTTGCATTGGCGTCTTTTCAGCTAGGTAGGACTGCAGATAACAGAGAGGAAATTAATCTGAACTCAGTTAATATTTTGTGAAACATATTATTGTGACTGTGGGTCCTGGAGAAGTTGAGTCCTGGTACATTCTGATACATTGTGTTTGACTGATTTCCATGGATACTTACCTGGGACAAGATGGTTTGTACATAGATCTGTTCTTTTATAATGTCATATAGAGTAGCTGAGGCATGTTTGGCCTGGTGGAGTTTCTTTTCTTCACCTGCAGCATGTATATGTAAAAATTAACAGGAACTTTCCAAACAAAAAATGCAAATAACTTAGCTATAACAAAACTATAATTAGTGTTGCAAGACTAATTTTCTAGTTCTTGAGGAACAAACATATATCTATAGTTTTGGTGTTCGTTTAGCCTGACCAAGCATACTCTTTAGTTAAGGGCAGTATGTGCTGCTTGGGGCCGTGTTGCTTGGAGCAGCCCTCAGGGCTGGTCTTTAAACTAGAGCAGTGGTTTACACCAGGCTTAGTCAACAGAAATTAGTTTGCCATATGTTGTCTGCTTGAGGCATGAGCATTCCCAAGAAACTTTCTAAGACCTTGATATGTTTATCAGTGTGTTGATATGATTAGTTTGCCTTCCTTCAGCAGATCTGTCAGACCCCTCAAGCCCTGTGGAGTTTGTGAGGCATGGAGATATTATTCGTCTGGAACATAAAGAGTAAGGATGATTTCTGGGATTCAAAGAGATTGCGTGATGGAATAAAATTGGTGGGAGATTTGTCCTGCTGGAGACTGCATTGTTAGGCCGGCACAAGCAGGCCTTGTGACAGAGGTGTCTTTATATCTGCATTTCCAGTGTGGGGTTTGTGGAGTTTTTCTTCGATGGTTTATGTTTAGAAGGGTGTTAAATGGGAAACTTTTAACAGAACCACACAACTTCATTAGAAATGCAGAGGCATTTGTTCAGCTGTGTGAGGTGCAGTATTAAGGGTAACTCTTCTGCAAAGAAGCAACTTCAAAACCCTCATTCTGTTGCTTGTCCCCACTCTCTGAGTTTTCTAGGCAAATAGTGTGTTTTTTTGTCAGTGTACTGCAAGTGTTGTTTCCTAAGTGCGCAGGCAGTATCCACCTGCTGAAGTTCTCAACAGCGCTGAGATCACAGCAGTGAAATGCTCTTAACAAAAATGTTGGCTGGTGCCTTCCCTTTCTGTAGGCAATACCTGAGAGGAAGCAGGGGAATCCTAGTGACTTGATATTTAATCTTCATCTAGCCTAATGTCACTGTGCCACGATGCTCTGAGCTGTTGCAGCTTTGATTTCTTAACAGAAGCTCTAAACTTGTGAACCTGGAAATGATCTCATATTGCATTCAATACTGTGTGTTCACAAATCATTGCTTAGGTTTCCAAAATTATTTTAATATTTAAAAAAATGCCTTGAATTTTGGGTTTTATGACCCAATGTATAATAATGAAGGTGATAACATCTTGATTAGGCAACAGTGGTTAGGTCTTCATAGGATCTCTGGAATGGGACGTGACACTGCAGTGCTGCAGAAGAGATCGGCAGGTGGCTCCCGTCTCCTTGTGAATGAACCTCATCCAGCCTGCGCAGGATTTGGCAAGCTTTTTCTGGTTGCCCCTGTTAGCAGTCCCTGTTAGGATGGGAGGCTGTTTGTCTGCGCCGTGTACAGCTTGTGCTAATGGGGGGCACCCAGTAAATCTGTGCCTGACTAAATAGTACAATCCTTTTCCTCAAAAGTAAAACTGATAGTCAAGAGAGGTCGGGATCTTGCTTTGCTTCTTGCAAGAGCAGGACTGTTAGTCTCACCTTATGTTTCATTTAAAACCAAAACAACAAAGTCTTTTTGACTTGGAGGTAGTAGATGGTAGCTTGAGGGTCAGATTTATTTGTGAAACAGGGAGAAGAGGGGACTTTGAAAAGATGAATAGGACAAAGGGTATGGTTTTAAACTAAAAGAGGGTAGATCTAGACTTAGGTATAAGGAAGAAATTTTTTACAATGAGGGTTGTGAAACACTGGCACAGGTTACCCGAAGAGGTGGTAGATGCCCCATCCCTGGAAACATTCAAGACCAGGCTGGACAGGGCTCTGAGCAACCTGATCTAGGTAAAGATGTCCCTGCTCACGGCAGGGGGGTTGTACTAAATGACTTTTGAAGGTCCCTTCCGACTCAAACTATTCTATGATTCTATACTATCCTCCATTTCCAGAACTGCCTGGTGTGGCAGGAGCTCAGTGTCGTGTGGTGGGAAGCAGCAGTGTCACTCTGTGGCCCAAGGCTGCATCCTGCCCTCCCTCACCTGGAACGCAGTGGTTAAAGTGCTGACAACTCTGGGAATGGCTCAAACCAAAGTTCGTATCACAAACTGACTGAGACATAAAAATAAAACAAGATTTGACTTTTAATTTCATTTCAGAACTTCTAGAAACCTTCACAGTCACCGGCATGAGGCTCCACTGACAAAGAAGCATTTTCAGGTTACTGGCTATGGAATAGTAAGTGAATGGCAAGATTAAAAAAGGGCAGCTCCTTCTTTTGGGGATAGTTCATACCATGCCAAGGGGATTTATTCTTGCTTTTTTAGTTTGTTAGCCAAGGTGACAGATGTGCATCTACCGTACTGGAGGAAAAATTGATTTAGTATGAAATCGCTTATCTCATATTTAAGGTCTATTTAGTGTGAACACAGACAAGAAAATAACTTAAGCTTTTACTGCCAGTCTAACTTTGGCAACGTTCAACTCCATAAATGCCAAACTAAGCAAACTTGAAGTTGCTCTGACAAGTATTATTTTATGTATTTGGCCTTGTCACATAGACGAGTGCCTTTTTTGACAGAATGATGACAGAATTTTGAATCACGAAAATGAAATCTGCTTTGAGGGCTGAATATCCAAATGCAAGGGGCTGTTGCCTAAACCCCTTTTGTGAAGCAGCCAAGTTACCCCTGTTTAAAATGTAACTCTGAGCCACAGTCAAGTATGAATTGGAAACAAAAAAAAATTTAAGGTTGGCAAGATAAAAATGTATTTTTGAGTAGTTGCTCGTGTCTAGAATAATCTCTTCCTGATGGAAAAATCTCTTCTGTGAAGGCTGTTTCGTTTAGCTTTGCCACCATTGGAGTTTCAGATGTTCCTATTTGCAGTGCTTCAATCCTGTATGTCTTCTAGTTAGTGGTTTGGTTGGGTTTTGGTGGTTTTTTTTTTGGGTTGGTTTGTTTGTTTGGTGTTTTTGCTGTTGTTGTGGGTTTTTTGGGTTGGGAGGGGGTTGGTTTTTTTGTAGTGTGTTTTTGGTTTTTTGCTTTTTTTTTTTTTTTTTTTTTAATTTAACCTCCTGTGGTATGTTTGCATGATAGAATGGAACAGGAGACTCCAATGATTTCTGGCGGATTGAAGTGATGAGCAGAAAGGCTGAGAAGCTCATCAAAGTCCTACGGAGTCAGGTCCAGCTAACCCATGTGGCCACGGGGTGTATATTGGGCTCTTCTGGAAAGACTCTGCCAAAATGGTAAATAGCTTGTAATCCTTCTCCACCCCTGCAAGGCCTTGAGTTGAAATGCTCTTTTGCTCAATGGTACTTTTAAACTATGCAATAACAACATTTCTTCCATTTCTTTATCTTAAAAAAAAAAAGTAAATAGCGGTACTAAAAATATAACAAGAGGAGAAGATCTGGGTTAGTGTTGTGCAGTCTGTTACAGTGAAGGTATACAGCTCTGGAAAATAATATCCTGTACTAAGAGATCTGAGAGTGGCATGGGTGTAGATCTTGTCATCTGGAAAGTCCAGGAGGGGTTGACAGGTGTGTTCTTCAAGGCCCATTTTATCCTTGGGATTCACAAAGATTACTAGAAACTGGGGCAGTTCATACTGTTCCATGCTGTAATCCTTCAAATTTCTTTTTATTGGTATTAATTTCTTTTGTGGTTGAAAGTCCTTCTGCCACGCAGCATCTAAAGTGAGAGCAACAGTAACAACCTGCTTTTAGCAAGGGCTGTGATTTAATATATCCTTGGATTATATATCTTCATCATTGAAGTGAGGTGTGTGCAGAGATGTGCAGAGCAGTGCCAGGCAAGCTGCCTTCTCTGCAGAGCTGCTGTGCTCTGGAGGATGCTCACATGGATCCTGAAGCAGGTGGCTGTGCAGTCATGTCGCTTCTGTTTCCAGAGCAGCCGCCGTTGCTGCCAGCTGAGGTTTCCCTTCACTGTGTTATGGTAAAAATGGCCTCTGAGGGATCCTGGGGATGCTGAATCATAGTGAGCGCAGGCTGGTGACTGCCTGCTCAGGAATGCAAGTGCCATTTAGTCTTTGACCAGTAAAGCTGGGCTCATGGGTAAATAATGTAATTGATTGAAAAAAAAAAATCACTGCCTCTGTCAACATTTGAGAAAGGGGTTGTTGTTGTTTTTTTTTTTCCTGTAACGCAAAGTTACCCTCTGAATGGAAGTTGTTGCCACAAAATACTGGTAACATTAAGAGCTGAGGGCAAGAAGACTTAAATGCAAATAAGTATGGTTAATTGTTTTTTTTATATATATATTTTAGGAATTTAAAGGGGAATAATCACTGTCCTTCAGAGAATTAAGTGGTGATTAATTAACGGAATTAATTAATTAGTGGAGTTAAGCCTGCTAAGTGGTGACTGGTAGAAAATTCCTTATTAATCTGTCACATTACTGCAGGGTATAATGCACTTTCTCCCAAAGTGCTTGATGTGACCTTCTAGAAATAGGGTGACAGACTAAATGAACAGTTGGTGGGATCCTCTAAAGTCATTCTTTTATTTCTGTAATACAGTTTTTAAATATGGTGATTTTCTTCTGGAGACACTGTAAAGGTCGACTTGAAGTAGTTTCTATATGTCAGCGTGCATCATCTTCAAAAATCTTGCTGCCTGTGTATAGACTGAGGTTTTTTAGTTTTGATGCCCAAAGTTAGAAACATGGTTCAAATATTCAGTAGAATTTTGCTGTTGGCTACCTTGTAAATCTGTTTTGTTTTCTACATGGTGCTTAGGGCATGTAAGAGTGTGCAAGAGTGCAGCTGCTGGGGTTGAGTAGTATAGTAGGTATTATGGGAAAGTGTGAAGCTAAATGGGGACAAAATCTCATGTGAACTGGAAATACTGAATGATCTTTTGTGGGGTGGTGACTAACTGTTCTGCTGCTCCTCAGGGGTTGGGAGCAAGTGGAAGTCACCTGCACACCATACCTGAAGAAGAGTCCCAATTCCCTCTGGAACTTTGAAGATCATATCAACCCTAAGTGTAAGGCATTTATTTCCCTTTGCTTCGCGGGTGCATCTTGGCTTGCTGTTAAAGGTTGGGATGAGCTGTCAGATGGCAAGAACCAGCCTTCAGTGTTTGGGATTTGTGTGTTTTTCTCAGCTCAAGTACAAACTTGCTGAATTTGGGCCAGTTGTTGAGAGATGCATGGCCTTTTTTGGCTTCACTGTTTGTACTGTAAACTGGTGATAATGCTTCAAGTGTAGTGGGAATATAAAGACTTATAAAAATATTTTGAAGTCTTAATGGATGACAAAAGCAAGAAGTTTTATAGGCACTGCGGTACAGGCTGTAAGACATACTGTATGAGCATGTTGTATAGATTTTAATGATTTTTTTTTTTTTAAAGTTAGGATCTGCCTTGTTCCGGTGTATATTCTCTGTTGGAGCCATGCTAAATAATGACTTTGCAGTACCTTCAAGTAATGGACAGTAGAAGTGTGAGAGAGGCTGGGGAAAGAACTGAGTTTGCCAATAAGGACAGATGGGCTTTGCAGCCTCATCCAGGAGTTAGAAATCTGTCACAGCATCATTTGGCCTGAATTATTCAATATAATTTTCATCCTATGAGTTGCACATGACTTGGGCTGAGTTCTGAGTCATTAAAAAAAACTGATGCTCTTCATCCTTTGAGCAAACCAAAGGGAAGGAGTCCTGGGCTGTTGACTTGGTAGAATTTCCCCTTCTGTTGTAATGTGTTTTACATTCCCACACTCGTGGCTCATTCAGAGATAAACAGCAGCCTGTGAACAGTATATCTCTAATTTCAGCTCGAAATATCAATCTGTTTATTTCATGCTCTTTTATCTGTTTCTCTCGCTTCTGGAAGTAAAGGAGGAAATCTAGGAGTACATCAGTTGTGAAAATCATTGGGGGTACTTTTGACTGCAAACCTCTATGTTTAGAATATGAATTAATTCTGTAGGGACTTAAAAGAAGTGCGAGAAACAGATTTGTTGCAGGAGTAGAGAGTTGAATTGATTATGAAAGAGGCAAACAAAAGTAAAGCATGCAGACTTCTAATCTATTTTTCTCTCTTTTTTCTTTTTTTTTTTAAAGTGCCCAATATCAGCCTGGATGTTTTGAAGCCTTCTTTTGCAGAAATTCTGCTAGAATCCCACATGGTTATGATCCGGGTAGGATATCATTAATTCTAGATTACAATTTTCTTCCTTCTTTCTTTGGAATCAAGAAGAAACAGCATTTTCTGAGATATCTGGATGATTGCTGCAAGCTAGGGCAGAATTTACATGCCCGACCAGCCTACTTGAATTTATATTTAGGAAAAGGGGTGGTCTTGCAGCTGAATCTTCCAAAAGTTTGGAAGCCTTGGACTTGATGCCTGGCCCCGCTGTTGGTGTGATCTAGATACTGCCTACTTGTGTAATCCCTCCACTGCTGAAATTTGGTACTGTAAAGGAGAATTGAAAATTTTCCCTACTCTACTGGAAGGTTTTAAAGTTAAATTAATATTTGTGAGGCAGGGGATATTAATGTGGTCAGAGACAGGAAAATTAACTAAACAGAATCTTGGGAGAAAAATAAATGTTTGGATTGAAAATGGAAAACTTCTAATTTTTTTAAAAGTTCATTGAGACGCTGTGTTTTGTGTTTTCCTCTTCCATATTTAACCCTGAATTAAAAAAAATAAAATAAGAAGGAGCTGGAGTTAATATTTTTGGCGGACTGCTCTTGTGGTCCTTCCCCATGCTTATTCTTTGTGCTCTCGGCCACAGCCCTTCTGCTTCCAGCTCCTCAATCCTTTGTCTGATGAATGAGAAGTTACTGTTTTGAGAAAGGAGTCTAAGGTTTTATTTGCTGCTGTTTGTACAGCTCTTTTCAGATTCCTTAAAGAAAGGAGGTAGTCAAGAACATGATTATTAATACTAAACATTTCCATGGCAACCAGTGATAATGCTGTCTCAGGTAAGGAAGCACTTCCAGGAGTTTCCATGGAAATAATCTTTCTGAGGCTTTTATTTCAGAGTGCAGAGAAACCTGTTGAAGTAGTCTCGTAATGAACGAAAGGTCTTGCTTATGCAAGATGTGTCCTCAGTGACAGAAAAGCTGGAGAACTGAGAGACTAGTGCCTCTAATGGAACCCAAGTAACATTTTCACTTGCACAATAATGTTCAAACATTCATTTTCCTCATTGTGACCACCTCTAGAAGATGATGTGTTTATGTAGTTAGTGAGAAAACAGCCTTTACTTGAGTATTCATGTATGTTTGTGTACCCAGACATTTCTGTGCAGGCTTTGCAGCATAACTGCCTGCTCATTCACATTTTATCTTGACTTTTCTGTAGGGAAACAGCGGCCTCAAACCAAAGGACAATGAAGTTACATCCAAACCTTGGCACTGGCCCATCAACTACCAGGTATATTGATCAATCCACCTTCCTTCCTGTTTTCAAGTGCTTTTGCTGTGCTTCTTTAAGTGTAGCACCTCTTCAGTGGCATTGGAGATGATGTCAGCTTTACTTTGTAGCACCTGAGCTGCATGGATGGGAATTTGTTTCGCCTTGGACACTGTGCAAATTACAAACTTGATTGATGCAAACCCATTTTACTCCCTTATGGTCTGTTTCCTCAGGGCCTGCGTTTTTCTGGTGTCAATGAGACCGATTATCGGGTTTATTTGCTGGGAAACCCGGTAAGTTGGAGTGGGAGGTTTCAAGCCAATGTGTTTAGCAAACTTTAGCTTACTATTACTTCTGCCAGTGACAATTATTCTCTTCCTCCTCCTTCTATTGGGCTGCTTCTCATTGTACTCTTATGTTTGCATGTAGCTTTTCTCTTCCTCTCATATGTGCATGTCCAGCCTGAAGTCCCAAATCTTTCTTTTTTTTCCCTATGTAGGTGATTTGGTGGCTAAATCTGGTAACTATTGGGTTATATCTTCTGATAGCAGTTTCCACTGCAGTGGCCTTGAAGAGAGGTGTCCAACTGACTTCTGAACTCAAAGGTGAGGTCAGTCTTCGTATCCTGCCTGAACTATAGAATCACAGTTATCTGGGTTTCCTGATACAAGAAAGCTCATTCTGAGACTCCTGTATTAAAAAAAAAAAAAAAGTCTTTTTTTTTTATATTGTATTAGAACCTTGGGGGTTGAAAAAAATACACTCAAGGCAACTTTGTTTACAAAACACTAAGCTATGTAGTGCTTTGAAACTGTAGCACTGAACGGTGTGACTGTTAACAAAGGGTTCCATACTAGAAATAATTGCTCTGATGAACAAGTATTGCTTTTTGCATGGCAGGCCATTCTTAATGGGTTGCTGAATTTCTTAAGCCTGTAAGACTTGATCAGGAATCCTCAAGTCAGCAAAGGCCCTGAGACACCTACTTGGCCAAAGAAAAGAGCTCTGGACATGACTCAGAGGCAGGAGATGTGATCAGGGGCCTGTCAAAAGTGTTGCCACTCCTCTGCTGGAGATTACAGAGCCGTCCTGGGTGTAAGCTGGCATCTTAAGGTGATCCAAAGATATGAGTCTCAGTAGCTTTTGCTGCCTTGTTTTCTTGTAGGAGAGAAGGACTTGGATTAGTCAGTAGCTCACATGCCAGCCTTGCTTTGCAGGTCAGCCCCCAGCTTAGCATGGGAGTTGCTTATGAATTGGTCAAGGGCCAAGATGGTGGCCACGAGTGCTCTCAGTTACATTGAGTACTGCAGCTCAGAAATTATCATCTGTGTATCTGTTGGGAAGTCTATCTTTTATCTGGACATATCAGTAAGAAAAGGTGATAAAATGTGTGTCAGGGGAACCTTCCTGATACAGAGATCTACTGGTCCCATGGCTTTTGGCTTGTTCTGCTTTGCAGACTTCCAGAATGTTTTTTCTAGTAAAGATACTTAACCCACATAGGTTACTGATAATAGGCTTCCTTTTCAAAAATACATTTTGCAGGCACCTTAAAAGGGTGTGCATGGCAAGACTGTGTGTGTCAAGGTTAGTAAACAACTGAGCTTGGGTTATCAAGCAGTGTCCACAAGGAAAAGAGTGTGAGTTTCATATCTGAAATAGTTTAATAAAAACAGGGCAGGTCTTTAAAAAATACTGCAAGGGGCTACCTGTTTTCACTGTAAGGGAGACAGACCAGCTGAATCAGTGCTCTGCTGTCAGGCTCTGCATGTGCTCTGTACTGCTGTAGTAAATATGGTGGTTTGAAACTAGAAATGTTTCCTGGTATTTATGCAAAGCAAATGACAAATATAAGAGATGAAATGATCCTTTATTATGTCCAGTGCCAAGGATATAGAGCTTTTCACAAGCCCTAATAAGTCATTCTTTGACCATTCCAGTTTACATCAATGGTTGCTTCATTTTGTGGATCTCTTTGTGGGAACTGAATTCTAAAATATTATGTAAAACTATAAAATTACACAATAAGTTAGTGGCTAAACTGTATGCAGACACCAGAGCTCTCAGTCCCTTCTCCAGGTTCAGAAAGCTCGGCAGCATTTCCTTCCAGGAAAGGCTGGCAAAGTGATGATCTGCGTGGCTTGTAGTCTCATTACAGAGAGAATAAAAACCATCAGAAACTGGAATGGCCTGATTAGTCTGATGTGCATCCTGAGAAACTGCAAGGTCAGTCTTAACATAGAGTGTAGTCAACCTCCTGCCAGTCCCTTGAGACTTATGTCTTTGTACATCTTCTCTGATAACGGTTCTCCTGAAGAGTGTTTGTATGTTCGTAAAGAATGCAGCTAGGATGTTGCAGAGGCTTGGCACAGTTTCAGACCAGTACATGACTTCCTGCAAAGATCAGTCCAGTTGAGTTTACTTACTGGGATAAGGCTTGCAAATAGGAACTGTAGTTGATTTTTTTCTCTGCTGAAGTCTGTTTATTTGTGTTCCAGAACTGTCCAGAGTTGTGCTATGTGGTGGAGCGCAGATGATGCTGGGCTGGCTCCTTCATTACCTCCCTTTTTTTATGATGGGCCGAGTTCTCTACTTTCACCACTACTTTCCTGCCATGCTTTTTTCTAGCATGTTGACAGGTAAATTCTAGAGCCGGGGAAAAGACAAGGCAGAGTAACACTGAAATTCTATTAAATGGAATGTTTGCAGACTAAACAGTATAATTTATTAGGTTTTCTGCTTGCTTGTGCAAAGTGCTTAAAAACATCGACTAATTCAAAATGTCTTTCACAAAGCAGCTTGCGTTGCCAAATTCTTCTTTTATTTTTTTTTTTTTTTTAGCACCCTGAAGAGGCAGTCATGCCTAGTGCTTGGGGCATTTAAATTTAGCAAAACTATTCCTGTTCTCTGCTGTGTCACTGCTCTTGTATATGCTTTTATATAAGTTACTTCCCTTTTGTTTGCTGCCATCACTTTTATGTCATGTCTGTTTATAATTCAGTCTTGGTGTTTTTTCCTGTGATTTTGTACCAACTTAGTTAGCATGCTGGGGCCCAGATCTCCTTTGCATTTATTCAGATGGAAAAGTAGAAAAAAGAACCTTCTACTAATACAAAACAATCCCTATAGTTCTGAAGGTTACCTGGGTAAATGAATTTTAAAATTGACAAGGTCTTCTTGTGTTAACAGAGCTTTATCAGCCCAGTGTATGACTGAATGTAGCAGCTCCGTTCTTTGGCCTCTCCATTGCTTCTGACTTCCACCTCTTCCTTCTCCTAGGAATCACCTGGGACACACTACTAAAGTTCTGCGCTGGGCTTTTATCATCCAGTACTACAGCTAGAAAAGTATATGGAGCGGGGTTCCTGGCACTGTTCTTGCTCATTGTGTACAGGTGAGTGCTGAAAGCTGAGCTTTCCCTGAGTGTGTGACAGTCACTGCCTCAATGGAAACCTTATTGCCTGTTAATTATCCTTAGCCTTTGTCTCTGCCTCTCTTCTCTGCTGAACTTCTCAGGCATCATCAAGCACAATCCTAAACCATCGAATTTTATTAGACTCAGCATCTGTGTCCCAGTAATGCATTATAAAATATCTTTCCATTGCAGGGAATCTTTCTTTTATCCCAGCACTCTTGTGAACACTATTCTTCTCCAAACCCACAGTTCAGTGGTTTCTGATTCTGGTCCCTGCACTAGATGGTGCCAGATCCCTCAAATGCAGGCAAATTTTTAATTGCTGCAGGTTTTATCAGCTGGCTTTTCTCCAAAGCTGCTGCTCTCTAAGAGCATATACGACCTGTGCTAAAGCTGTCTACTATACTGTCTTCAGCAGGGATTAGAAGGTCCCCAGCAGAGCTTAGAGCAGCCCAAAAACAAAGGTCCCATAGAACATCTGTATGGACTAATCTGCTGCATTGTTCTTGAGACAGAAAATCGTACAGTCCCTGATGGGCATTTGTGTTCTTTCCACAGCTTCTACCTCTTCCATCCTCTGTCCTACGGGATGATAGGACCCATGGCCTCCGATCCTAGCAGCCCCATGGCAGGGCTCCGGTGGATGGACTCCTGGGAGTTCTAGAGCAAGCAAAGGGAGCCTGGGAACAGCAGATGAGAAGCATGAGATCTGCTGCATTTCAGGCTGATTCTGGTGCTTTGGAGACGAGTGACAGTAAAATGCCCTCTCTGGAGAACTCTGTGTATAGTAGCCCTGTTGCTTTGACATTTGTTTGCACTGCCTGCATTGGAAGATGCAGAGGATGACTGACAATGAGAAGGTTCTCTTAAAAAGGCTTATGTCCTGAATCCTTAGGTTATATTCCTGGACATCTGACTTCTTAAACCTCATTTCTTTTGAGCAATATATATCAGTCAAACAGCAGTGGCATTCCAGCAGTCAGACCCAGTACAAGTTGGAGGCTGTGTGTAGCTGCGTGTTCCTGTGTGTGTGTGTTTTCCTTCTTGTAATCTAAGCAGTTTGAGAGCCACACAGTCTCTGAGACATTACAAGTTTTATCATGATTAACAACCTCTCTTATGATGAGGTTTTTGAAAACTTCACATAAGTATCTGGGGACCTCCATTTTACCCTGCCCTGGCTGTCTGTTGTTTATTTTGTTCTGATCCTTGAAATATTGTGAGCCACTGTGCCTTGCCTGTCGCACAGGCCCTCTGCAGACAGAGGAGATGGAGATTGTTATCCCTCTGTACTGCCTTGCTTTCTGATCACTTTTAATCACTTGTAACAATCACCTAGCCAGCCTGTGCGCAGAGCGAGACTGTTCCAGCTCAGCACTTTGTAGCTTCTATGCAGTTTCTGTCTGAAACTGCTAAGGAAATTACAGTGGAAATAGCAGGTGATTTATTTTCTCCCCCAGCATGCTGTGAAGACCAGCTTCTTGGACGTGTACTAGAGACTGAAATAATAGCTAGGAAATTTTGCAGACAGCTGTCATTGGTATTTTGATCCCAGCTATTCCAGTGCTAGTACCCCTGCTTTTAGGGGGAACACTTCATCTTGATGAATGTGGCATCTGCACACTGGTTGCTGGTGCCATGGTATCTGCACACTGCCTTGCAATATTGAGCAAGTTCCCTCTCATAGATGGCTGACCATCAAATTATTGTATTGAAGGAAATGTGAGGCCGGGCAAAAATTCTTTGTCTGGGAAGTGTCAAGGGCCACTGGCTGTTGAATCCACCCCTTCAAAGAAAGCAGAATTCTGTTTATCAGGTGCCTTTCTTGTGTGTTAGGTCTATTTTTATAAATGTTCTTTTTATTCCAATTTCAGTTTCTTGTCACAGTTCAAGGTTGGCACCTCGTAGCATCCAGTGTGACTGACACTTAGACCCCAGCTGTGTTCCTGTCTCAAGAAATAATATTTGTGCAACACTTTTGCATATATTTCAAGGAACTCAAGCATTTCATTTCAGAATTCTTGCTCTGCTTCTCAGCCATGCATCAAAATTACAGGAAGAGCAGCAGGTGAGTGTGTCTGTCTTGAAACATGAAATGTGCATTCATTTATCTTACCAGTCCTTGAATTCTAATGTATTTTGTACAGCACAGAAGGGCTGCATTAGCATAGCTGTTCTGTGGGACACACTGAGACTCCAGTCAGACTTGCTTTCATTCCCCCGTAACAGAGATCCACAGCCTTGCTCAGTAAGGAAGCTGCTTGCTAGTGTGAGGCTTTGGCTTGGTATGTCACATCTCTCTCCAGAAGCTGCCTCCTGTAGATGGTAACTCAGATGGTATGGACCTATGCTTTTGATTCTAAAGGTTTTGAGTTAATCACCTGCTGGTAGTACAATGGTGGGAAGTCATGGCACTAACTAGCTACTGGCTTTGATGATTTTTTCCCACTTGCTATTGCAGGAAGCACCCCCACCTGCATGAGCCAGCGTTCACAGAGGTGATACACAGGTAAGAAGGATGAGTGAGAAGGCTGCAAACTTCTTCAGATCCTGCTTGATCTGACAGTAGCTGCGATCTCTTGGCAACATGGCAGACAGCGCAGTGCTGCCTTTGTAGCAATGTGATTGAGTATCTTCTACTCTTGGTGAGATTATCAGCTTAGCGTCTTGCTCTCCTGAATATGAGCATTCCCTAAGGTGGTCCCATTGCCATGGGGAGGAATTAGCAGAAGAGCAGATAAAAGACATGATTTAAAGTGCAGTTTTCCCCAGCACATGCTATCACACACTTGCCCTTAACACTAACAACAAAAACAATAACCTAAGAAACTTGTGTGTGCTTTGGAATGACACTTTCTAACACTCTTTATTCATCAACTTAAATCTGTAGGAAAGCAAAAATCAACTCAGTAACCTTGGATACTTCAGTTATTATGAAAGGCTCAGCTTTATAGGAGCTGCCTGAAGAAAATGAACCAGTGTGTTCCTTGGCCAGGGTCCCTCTGTCCTTTATTGCTAATAATCTTTTGAGTGAGGATTGGTAGCTGAGTTTGGGGATTGGCCAGCTGAAAGTGGCAAATGTCATGCTCTCATCCCACCTTCTTATGGACAAGCCCAGTTTCTGTTTCAATACAGACAGAAGTTTATTTTTCTTTAGGACTGCCTTTTCAGAAATCCTCTGAGAGCACTTGATTGGCATTGGGACTAATCTGTTTCTTGGGCCTTGGATGTTGTGAAGGGGATGGAGACATACAGTGAAAAAAAAACCAGCAATTCCACAAGAGGGAGCAACTTCCAGCAGAATATTTTCCTTTTTTTTTTTTTTAATTTTTAAAGTGATTTTTATTCTGAAGTTTAAAGTATTAAAAGGTCTACATTTGAAGACTAGAGGGCAGACATTTCATCTGCACTGTCTGGAACCTAAGGGTTGGGTTTTCAAGTAAGTGTAAATTGATGTTCCCCTGTCTTCTTGTAGTAAAAAAACACTGAAAAATTATTTTAGTTAGAATTTGACCTTCAGTGTTTGCTTCTCAAAACAAAACCTGTTGGGATGTAGCTGGAAGATAACAGTAACCAATATTCTGTGAGGTCAATAAAATATAATAATTAAGAATCCCATACTGACTTTGACTTAAAATGTCTGAGTGGTGCAGATGTGAGGCAATGGGTGCATGGCACTTTTTGCTTTTGGAGTGGGGTTTGGGCTGCTTCAGTCAGTTTTCCTAGTTGTGCTTGTGGAATGAGTTCAGGTTTATTTTGAGGATTGCTTATTAGTCCTCTTCCCCAGTCATGTGGAAAATAGCTCACGGTGCTTTCTCTTAGGCCAGAAGATGCTGTTCTCTGGAGCAGCTGCTGTCTTTGAACTTGGCTTGACAGGGCTTCTTTAATCACTGGCAAATTATTTCATCAACCTGTATCTGTGGATTCAAATCACAAAAAGCTGCAGGCTGCCAGATACTCTGTTTCAAATTCTGTTTTATGTGTAAACTCTATTCTCACCTCTTCAGTCTTTTGATAGATAGAAGGCCTCTAGGCTCATCTAGCTTCATCCTAGGCAGTCCTTCCATCTTAAAAGGTTTCAGTATCAGTCACTTCAGGCCACCTCATGCCTATTCCAGCAGCAGGGATTGGCCTGTTTCTAGGAACCAGACTGCTCGTGCTATGAGACACAGCTGTGACTGTGAGGAGGATTTGAATGGAGGTTCCTGTGCCAGGGTTGCTTTTGGTGCAGGTGGATGACTTCGTGTCACGCACCGCTTACCAGTGTTATTCACAGCTCTGTAGGTGGGAGAGCCACCACCATTCTCTTGTCTGCAGGGAGTTTTCTTTTTGTGTCTTGATTGGAAGGGCTTGTTGATGCACCGGTAGGATCTTCCTTTTTATATCCCACTCCATCCTTCTGCTTCTTCAGGTGTGCCAAAAGTACAGGACACATCTTTGCTTCTCTTCCAGTTTTTAGGCTGTACATCCATTTCTTCCAGGTGCCTGAACAAGAAGGTAGGATGGGACACCTCATAGTATCCCAAGTGAATGAATACCTGTCACATGCACTGAGAGCAAAACCAGAACCTTGTTATAGAAAGGTAAACAAATGTGTTATTTTACAGTTTCACAGTATCACAGTATGTTTGGGATTGGAAGGGACCTCAAAAGATCATCTAGTCCAATCCCCCTGCTGGAGCAGGAACGCCTAGGTGAGGTCGCACAGGAACATATCCAGGTGGGTTTTGAATGTCTCCAGAGAAGGAGACTCCACAACCCCCCTGGGCAGCCTGTTCCAGTGCTCTGTCACCCTCACTGAGAAGAAGTTTTTTCTCAAATTTAAGTGGAACCTCCTGTGTTCCAGCTTGATCCCATTACCCCTTGTCCTATCGTTTGCCACCGAGAAGAGCCTGGCTCCATCCTCATGGCTTCTTCCTGTATCTCTGAGAATCTTTTTCAAAGTACTTGAGAGTGAACCATTTATCAATGTAGAAACACAGGCATTTACCTGAAATTCTCCATTGCCATGCTTAGCAGCTTCCCTTCCAGAGGCCGTGCCTGTGTGACTGACCCTCTGGGTTGGCACTCTGTGCATGAGGACCATTATAACACTCTTTCCTCCTCTCAGGGTCCTACTGGCAATGTGAAAATTTCTTTAGCGGTGCCCTGTGTCTCCACCAGCACTTACCTCCAAGATAGGTGAGGGTTTGGGGTTTTTTTCCCCCTTTTCTTCAAGTGACTTCACACACTGGCAAGTGTGTGTCACGAAATCAAAAATGTGTGGACTGTTAGAATGTCATAAGGCTCCTTCCTGCTGGGAAAGGAAGGCTGAAGATAAGAACACCACCTCCATAGCACACTTGCTCTCTTCAGGGGGCTGTGGGCTGCAAGCAGTCAGGACTGAGAATTGTCTCTGTCTTCTTTGAAGTATCAAGACCCTGGTTGCATGGTTGGTTGTGGGTTGCTTTACTTTTTAAACTCCCTTATGTCAAGAGCTATTTTTGTCATGAGTAATTTCTGAGGTAGAGGACATGGTAGCACACAGACCACTCCTACTGAATTTGTAATTGGTCCTAAAACTTTGCCAAGTGAGTTTATTGTATATAACAAGAGCTGCTGTTTAGAACCATCCTTGGAGAACTTGCCCCTGACTGAGCAAGAGTTTGGAGCAACAGTGAGTGGGGTTCTTTTGTAATTCTGTCCTGTTTTCTGAACCTTTCTTACTAGTGCTGTGTGTGCGTGTGGATCTGCCCATGAACTGAATGTGTTCTAGTGGAGGTGTAAGTACTGCACCACACAGTGTGGATGGGAGAATGTTCCCTTGAGCTATAAATGTATTTTGTACAGGAGATCATGGAAAATGAAGTAGAATCTGGAATTTAATTTTGTAATAAAGATCTCTTATTGCAAGGATTCTCTTCGTGTCACACTTGATGGGTAGCAACAGGAACTTTAAACAGACCCGCTGGAGAGTTTGACAGTGGTGATTTACATCAGCTTTTAGCACACAAATATTGCTGGACTGCAGTTCTAGGAGGTTAGGTTGTGCTGCAGTCTCAATGTGCTGATAAGCACAGCAGGAAGTGAAACTGGTACAGTTGCATGAGAATAAAGTACTGTCTATTGAAAGGGGTTTATTTCTTCATGTTAAAGACATGCAAAATTTTCAATATCTATAGTATGTCAAGTTTAATGGCTATATTCATCAAGCTTCTGGTAGGTTGCCTGTGAACACTTCATTTGACAGATCAAGCACTTTGTTCAGGTACCCAGCATTTTTCTATAAGTCATCCTTATGTTGAGTGTGTAGTGTCTATAACATCGGACTGAGGCACGATTGTGCACATATAAGGCCATTGCTGTGAACTAAATGCAAGAATTTAATAAAGCTGGAATGCCTTAAATCAGACTCTGGCTCTGTGGCAGGCTGTAGTGACAGGGCAGTGTGTACTTTTGAGTACAGGGTGACAAGGGGTTGCCAGCCTTGTGGTGGAACTAGATGGGTAAAATCAAAATACAGCCTTCTTATTTGGGGCTACACATTGATGCCCAGGTTGGTGCTGGAGGAGAGCTAACCAGTCTGTGCAGACATGTTCCAAGTGAAGCCAAGACAGCTAGAAACTGGACTATGGCCTCTGCATGGTGATACAACCGGCTAATAGATGGTTTCTGAAAAGCCTGTTTATGTCATGTATTGCTTCACAAAGTGCAAATTTGGCATGGGATATTGTCTGATCAGGGCTATCGTTGTGGAAGGAAGGATTGCTGATACAGAAGCTGTACCAGACTGTAGGGAAACAAATGTATTATTTAGAAAATGCTGATAATATCAGGAGTAAAACTTTACTTTGCAGTGTCCCCTAGAGGAAGAATGGCTTCTTTCTGCAGGTAAGTGATCTCATGTGGGTGGACACTGGTGACTGATTTCCATTGGCATTTGATTTGAACCTGCCAGGTTTCTACGCTTCTAAATACCAGCCATCATCCAGTTACATGTTCCTCAACAAGAATGAGGCTTTTTTATAACCTGGTGTTTTAATATAGATTTTGTGCACTGTCTTCAATCTGCTGCTTAATCTTCTTTTTGTTAACCAGATAGAAACTTTCAATGCAAGTTGCTTTCTCTAGCCCTTGACCTTGTTTATTATTTTCTTTGGCTTACCCACATGGTTTCCCAAACTGGACACTCTTCCAACATCAGTGTCCCCAATTCCATATGCTGAAATAAATCTTCATTGCTCCTACCACTGCTTCTTGTTTACATCCAAGGATTGTGGTTGTCTTACACTTCAGAGTCGTTATCTAATGCCGTCTCTAGCTCTGGCACATGTAATGCATGGTCTGGAGATAGAAAGTTTCTGCTTTATCTGAATGGGCAAAGTCTACCAGGTGTTATGGTTGCTGTGGATTGCTTTGTCCGTATTTAGCATTCTTGTACTAATTGTTTTATCTCCAGATTTCGTCCAAAGCTAGTCACCCTGCTGTCTTGCACCTGACAGAAGATAGTTTTCAGGTTTCATTCATCTGACTCTGTTTTTTTTTCACCATGTATTTTAGGATGAGGTAGTTGTGGAGTACTTGGGTTTCTCCATTGACCAGAAAGGGAGTTTAGTTAACTTGCCCACATGAAGGCATCTGTGTTGGGTCAGCTGAGTCCCACCCTGGCAGTGTGCTGAGCCCTTGGGATGCTTTAGGAACAATAACTATTTGGTTGCCAGGTAGAGAAGGAAACTAGCTGAGAAGTGGGGAGGATTGGCTGAGATGAGAATAGGAAAATGCATAAGATGGCGCATCTTAAGATTTATGAACTGTGTGAGAATAGCCAAATAAAGCCAGTGCAGCTGAAAAACATGAATTTGAACAATTTGATAACTTCCAGGCAAAATCCCATTGGAAACGAGTCTGGGGAGCGGTATTTAGAGCACAAGCACCAACTATCCCAGTGCAAAGCAAAGCCGGGGAGAACCAAAGAATCCCAAGATGAGAAGCTGAGTAAAAAGTTATAGAAGCATGCATAAAATGAGAACTCACATTACTCAGAGGTGCTATGAAAGAGTCGTGTGGAGGGGAAAGCTAAAGGCTGCTTCACAAAATAAAGACATAATGAGGAATAACAAAGTTAATGAAAAACTGTCAGGACATGGGTTGTAAGAGATGGATCAAGAATCAGACCACTACTTGGTAGGGACGGAAAGGCCTGAACTGATGGATCACTCTGAAAAGTTGAACACGCATCTTCAAGCACTTTTATAATAAACTCCTTACTGGGTTTTTCCTTCTTTTCTGTGTGCTATGTTTTTATCAGGCTAGTTAGTTTCTTCCTTACTTAAGCATCCTATTTGGCCTTTTTGAGTATTGCCACATTTCATACTTTAAGTCTGCTGAAACTTCTTTGTTTCAAGCATTATTAAAAAACAATGACTAAGTAGGTTGAAGATACCCTCAGGCAGCTCTTGTAGGACTCATGGGTGCAAGCTATCAGCACCTGCTGGTTTTAAGTCTTTATTGCTAACAGTTGGTGTTCAACATCCTGTTTAGTTGCTAATGAATTGGAAAGTGCCTTATGATGTGGCATAAGTACATCATTTTCCTCAAGACAGAGCCACAATATTTATTCAACACTTAGGCTTTTTCGACTCTGGAGTTTGCAGGTGCAAAATTTCTCACTGAACTGGACAATTGTTTTTGACAGAGCCCCAAAACTGGAATGGCTTGGATAGGTAAGGAGGAAAAGACCTCAAGCGAAAAAGGATGCCAT
The DNA here is from genome assembly GCF_036013475.1 of Columba livia. Taxonomy (NCBI): domain Eukaryota; kingdom Metazoa; phylum Chordata; class Aves; order Columbiformes; family Columbidae; genus Columba; species Columba livia. The sequence goes on from NC_088606.1 coordinate 24,293,998, forward strand.
ACAGAGAAGCAGTAACACATGGGGTTTGCCCTAAGAGCAGATGTCTGAGTGCAAAGCTGACAGGTGGTGATGCTCACACATCCCTGTCATGAAGGAATAGGTGCAATTAAATACAAAATCTTTGCTTTAATAAATCACATCACAAATGCTATTCTCCGAGACAATCACTGCAGGTCAAATGATTATAGGAGATGCCCCGATCAACAGTGACAACTGAAATTGCAAGAAGAAGGGAAAGAACAGATGGAGTTGATATCAGAGAGTAGACAATCAATGAGCAGTTCAGAGATCAGCACCAGCAGCACTTCCGAAACAAGACAAATCCAGTGGGGAAAACAAAGAGGAGTCACCACAGGAGTGAAGCATCTTTTCCCCAAGCCTTTGCCATGATTTTTCAGCAGCTGAAAGATGATCCAGTCCAGAGGTATAAAGGACAATTTGAGGAAGATCCAAGCCCATGTGCGCTATCCCCAGGTAGGACAGAAGCCAGGTAACTGTGCTGACACGCTTCTTGCCAAGTTGCCAGTCACATTAGCTAGAGCACCATGTTGGGCTCATGAGGCTGGAGAGCTGTTTGCATTCCGCCGGCCTGGGGCACGCACACCTCTGTAGTTGCATTTTATGATCCAATTCAGCATGTATGTCAAGACTGACACAGTAGATAGACTTCTCGAACTCACGTTGGTAAAGTGACTTACCAAAGGCAGAGGTTGCTTCTTGGAAGAACACAGCCTGGTGGAAGGAGTAGCAACCGGTGGATGATTGCTATGCTAGAGAGCACAAGGGGGATAACAAATGAGGTAAAGTCTGAGAATCTGTAAGTGACAGACCTGGTCCAGCAGCCTCATAAGGCAGGAATACTCAGGCTAGCAGCTCTCTGTGTGGTCCCCTTTGGCTTCTCTCCCCACTTCATGCCTTCTCAGCCTTGGATGGTTTTCATCTGCCTGTACCAGGCTGATGTACCAGGCTGATTTCCCCAGCTGACCCTGGGAGATCCAAGATGAACCCAGGGATGTCTAGTAGCAAAAGTAAGTTAAAGACATGTTTTCATTTTATTCTGCTGTTGAATCCTCTCCCACACATTGTTTCTCCTCCCCCAGCCTCTCCCTCTCCCCTCGGGCCAAATTCTCAAGTGCTGCCCTGCTCTCCCTGCAGGCGCCATGGCAGCCAGCACGCTCTGCAGTTGCTGCCTTCATCGTTTTATGGGCAAGATTATTCACTCCTGCATCACTTTTGCTTCTAGTTATGCAACTGTATTTTGTGATTTGCTTTGCTATTGGGCTTGAGAAAACTGCTGGGAACGTGTCATGACTTCTGCTCCCACCTGAGGATGGGATGGGTGTTTGGGGAAAAGAGGAGCTGTCATGGTCTGTGGTTTTGAGACCAGGGGCAGGGGAAGAGAAAGGGGATTAGCCAAGCCCAGGAGTCCATATCTGAGGTAAGCAGGGAGCCTGAAGCAGCTAGATCAGAGTGGCATTATTCATGAAGACTCACAGATGTAGAACTGGAAATGAGCGGGAGCCCAAAGGGGAATTTGGGTTTGTTGGTACGGCAGCTGGGATGAACACTGAGAGTGCCACAGCAGCAGGTGCAAAGCAGCTGTCCCAGGGCCAGGCTGACTGGGGCCTCTGGGGGGGGAGCTCTGTTCTCCAGGCACCCTGAACATAGGGTTGGGGGCTGACATTTGTGAGCTTATTCCCAGTTCTGTTACACTGTTCTATGAGATTGGGCAAGGTTCTTTCCCTGTGGGTGAACTGAGGCACTGAACAAGAAAAGCTGACACTAGGCAAGAGGAGTTAAGAGTGTTGATACTGTGGTTTGAAGGGACTGTAGACTACAATCATGAGACCAACTGCAAACTGAAAACATTATAAATTTGTGTTTTTCCAATACATGAAAGAGCTTTATTGGCCACTTTGCAGGTCAGTGAGTTTCTCCAGAAATCTGCCTCCCCTTTTTCCAGGTGGCCTATAGATGGTTTTGGAGCAGTCTGTGCTGATGACCTGGTGGTTCTTAGCTCACGAGAGCTCCAGGGACAGTCTTGTAGAAATCAAACATCTCAGAAAGGAGCTGAGCTGCCAGGCTAGGTACATGAAGCCAAGGCAGCTGGGGGCCATCGCAGAAAACCCTCAGACCATGGAAACATTTGCAGTGCTCAACTTCTTGATGCATCCTGAGAATTCCTTATGCTCGAAGGGTCACACTTGAATAAGAAGGGAGGTTTACTTGTTTCTTTTTCTTGTACTTTGGATCCTCTCTGGACTCCACTTGTGCTGTCAGCACCTCAGGAGGAACAACTCTGACAGCCACGTAGCTGTGAGGAAGAGGCTGCTTTGCACACAGGGAAGAGCACCATGTCCCCCGAGCCCTCACTCTTGAGTCATGTGAATGGTGGTTCAGATGTTTCTTACCCCTGAGCTCTCCCTGTCTCCACCTCAAGTCCCTCCTTACAGCTCAGTCCTACTGTTCTGGAAGATCAGGCACAGGGAAAAAAATGCTGATTTTATTAATGGAGAGGGCATATACCAGTGCCAGAAGGCAGCAAAGGGATGGTTTCACTGTTCAGAGGAGCAGGGAGGGTAGGGAAACTGCTCCTGAATGTGGCCATACCCTGGCCAGAAGGAGCTGATGCCTGGGAGGGCAGGTAAGGAATTAACTCTCTTTGGTTCTCAGACCCTGTTGAGTATCGCATCTGTGTGTGGTTTGGGTGTTAACAGGTAAGCAGAGGTATGGCCAGCCTATTGCCACTTTTGTCAGCTGGAGCACCCATATATCCCATGGAAGGAAAAGACACGTCATGCTCTGCACTCTTGTTGCTGCCATTATGTCTGGCTTGTTCTGGCACTTGTGCCTTGTCTCCAAGTGCTCAGCATGCAGGCACCATCTGCAGCACAGAGGGAAGGTGCTGGAGAGAGGACTTTGGACAAGAGCCACCATTTTCCCTTGCCATCATGGCTTCACTGCTATTGTCTGAGATACCCCTGCCATCGGGAACAACAGCTGAACCTGCATTTTGTTGTTGCCATGGGATATGATAGTTGGTATGATGCCTGCATGAACCCAAGGAAAGGTGTCCCACATCCTATTGAAGCTTTAGGAGCTGATCACTCTTAACTACAACTTGCTTTTGTGGTGGTTCTTTTCCTCCTCTACCAGCCAGCTCTGAATATATTCAAAATGTTGCTAGGCAAATATTCTGCTGCTCTGACTGCACATACGTGCTTCAACTCTGCTCCCCAGTATCCTGTAGATTACTCTCTGCTCTCCTTCCCAGCGGAGAACTCTGGGCCTGAGGAGGACTCTCCGCTCTCCTTCCCAGCACCCTGGCAGCACAGCGCTGTCTGCCTGTTCTGCTTCCCCCGCCTGTTCTGCTCCCCCTTCTTGTCACCAGGGTCAGCCTGAACTACCCAGCCAGGCTCTGGTGAAGCTCCGTGGCTGTGTGGTTGTGACAACAGGCTGAAATGTCAGAGTAGTTTATGCAGATGTAGGATGACACTTTGTACCTTTTGCTGGTGCACTTGATCAGCTGCAAGAATGCTAAAGGTTAATGTTTGCCTTGGCACTACTGGGTTTGTGTGAACCGCCCCACTCAGATTAACCTGGTATTTCCCCCTGCTCTCCTAGCTGCTCTTTGAGGCTTCTTGCAGCTTTAGCAGTTATCATCACACTGATTTATCATCAGTCCTCGGTGTGAATGTTTCCTTTGCAATCACATAGCCTAAGATCCTGGTTTTAGCAGGAGCTTGTTGTGGTGACCACCAGCAGGAAGCACCGTGGGCTGGCAGGTTGCATGTGCTGACCACCCAGCCAAGAGATGGCCCTGCAGCTTGTGACTTTTCTTTATCACTGAGTGCTTTCTATTTATCCCCTATTCTCTAAGAATATAGATGTGTAGAAATCATAAGTTTTTTGGGCTTTTCTTAGCTATGTTGTGATTTTAACAGAAGCCATGATTTAACAGAACGTATTTGCATCTTTCCAGGACCTGGGACCTTTGATATTAATTAAATATTTTTCTAGCAATGGCATTCAAAACACAGCAAACCTGGAACATCATTTGTTTTCTGGCTCAGTAGCCAGAGATCTGAAGCATTTGTAAGTCTCCCTAGTCCCATCTGACAGTTTAATTTCTTTGTGAGTTTGTTGAACTCTTCAAGAGGATAAGGTTCTCCAGCTTCCCCTAATGGATGTGGAGTTTTTCCTGGTCTGTGCTGAGAATATGCGGTCTCAAATGCCTGAGAAAACAGGTAATTTATTCTGACACTTGCAGAGATGTCTCGGGTGGCTTCCTGCTGTCACTGCAGTCAGTGCTGTCACTTGGGCTCTTTAGGAGAAAGGCCACTGGGAGAAAAGCTGGGGCTGGGACTGAGGATGTAGCATTGTGTCTTCGAACTTGTCTCCTTCCAGGGATTATTTTCAGTACTGCAACAAGAAGAGCCTCCTTTCTGCCTACACAGAGTCAATGTGCTCCTGGGTTGGGTCAGAGACTGCTGTCTTCTCTCCTGATTGCAACAAATATCTGATGTATAGAACCAGAACTTGTAATAATATCAGCACAATTGTTATTTCAGTGCAGACTGTGGTGGTTTCAGTCATATTTATGTTTTTGTGCTGCTTGCATCCTTCTGCAAAACCTTTTCTTGCATGACTGCTCTGGCTTTCCTGGCTTCTGTTGTGCTGCTTGAGACCTCGCATGCCCCTTCTCACTTTGTTTCCTCCATGCTACCGAAATCCTGGGGCCAAATTAAAAGCAATGTTTCCCTTTGTCTGAACAATTAAGAGAAGCTGGGTGTCCTGAACATGTTTGACAAAGATGACACATCTTCTGATCTGTTATTAAAAACTTTGCCTGGCTGAGCTAATGTAATTAGCCTTAAATGAAACATATATCTTGCAGGGTCTAGACTGCATCGGCCCATGGACATAGCAGGTGGCTATGGCGCATCCTGAGTCTCAGTGGAAGTGGCCGAGGCCAAGAGGATGCTGTAGTGCTGGAGCATCGCTGCGGACCTCCACAGCGAAGTTACGCTTGGAGGGAGCTGGGCCGCACGGCGAGTAAGAAGGCTGAGTCCGGACCCCTCGCTAGCACCGCTTTCCTGTGCTGCTTCCCTTGCAAAATGAGGCGGATTGGAAAATGTCAACCGTGAATGAGATAAACTTTCTACTGTGCCCTGCGGCTGCGAGCCCGAGGGGTGCTTGGAGATTTTTTTTTTTCTTCCTTTCCCTGTGTGGGAAATACAGCGTTGAGCTCTTCCTTACCAGTGCGGCCGTCGGGGAAGCCCCGGGTGGAGGAGGCGGGCAGCGGGGAGCTGCGGTGCGGGCTGCCCGCCGCGGGCAAAGCGAGGCCGGGGGGCGGAGCGCGGATGCCCAGCGCCGCGGCGGGGGCCGGGACCCCCAGGTGAGCGTGGCGCCGTCCGCCCGGGGCTGCGAGGAGGCGGCGGCGCCCCTGGGGGTGCGAGGGGCGGGCGGCTGCCGCTCGGCGGCCCCGCCGCCCGTTCGGAGCCAGCGCCTCGCCTCGGGCGGCGAGGGGCAGGTCCCCCCGCCATGGAGAGCGGGATGCCGCTGTCTGGCAGGGAGCGAGCGCTGATCCGGGAGAGCTGGCAGCGGGTGAGCGGCAGCCCCGTGCAGCACGGCCTCGTCCTCTTCACCAGGTGAGCGGGGCGGCGGGAACGGGATGCGGCCACCGGTACCCCAACCCCGGCCGCCCCCCCGGACAGACCCGCGGCGGGGGGGAGGGACAGGCTCCGCTTCTTCGGGTGAAACGCTTCCCTTGCCTTGGCGATGGTTCCCGGCCGGCTCCCTTATCCCGTCCTCTCTCTCCTCCCCGGGTCTGGCGGTCCGGAGGTTGCAGCCTGGGGCTGAAGCCCCTCGGCCGCGGCTGCCGTGGGGCAGCGCCGTGGGGCCGGCTGGCCGCTCTGTACTGTTTCCCGGCCTTGCCCACCCTCCGCCACTCACAACTTTGTTACGGGGAGATGAGATGGAGGGTGAGGGAGAGAGGCAGCGGGCAGGTTTTGTGCGTGTCTGCCCGCTGATCCCCTGCCTTTTCCCGTTATTTCTGTTGTTTGAAAAGCTGCGTGTCCGCCCAACTCTGCGGAGTGTGTGGAAGGGACCGTCTAATTGTCCCTGACACGACGCTCTGCAGCCCCGGGCACAGACCTGGCCGCGGGGGAGGGATTCAGTCTCAGGGCAAAGGAAATGGTGTGCCGGGGGGAACGCTGAAACCTGACTCCTTGCCTCTCCTAAGCAGATTATTGTCTCGAGTATGGGTAGAGAAAAAGGAAAAATCTATAAAAAGTATTTTTTAAAGGGACGGTCGGAGAGTTTCTGACCAGCTTTCAAAGCAGGGTGTAGCAGGCGGGAGCCAAACCTTGCACAGCAGAGCTGTGAGGAATGATAGGAACATTTGAGGTTTTAGCAGAGGGGCGAGGGATGGAGCAGTTTAATGCAGGACATGGAGAAGAGGGACCATCTTGCCTGAATTTCCTGTGGCTTCCATGGACAGCATCAGCCCATTATGTCTGCCTGTGTGGCTGCTACTAAAACCCATATACGCCTGGCAAACAGTGGCAAGGGAAAATTGGGAGTTGGTGATGGTGTGGGAGAGTGAGGCATTAGCTGAGTTAGTACATACCCTCCTTGCTCAACTAGGAAGCTGGAGCTTGCATGCCTTGGCCAGATTTGGGAGCTTTGGGTCTCAAGGGAATATGAAACAGGAATGGGAAGAGTCAAGACAACAACCAAAACTTTGGGGAGAAGCTCCAGGCTGGGAGTAACTGCAGCAGCCTGGGACTGGTTCTCAGGTACCTTAAACAGGTGTCTGAGAGCTGGGGCTGTGGGCTAGGGAAACAAACTTCTTTGACTATAGGTAACCTGGATTGCCCCAAACTAAGACTTTTCAGAACTTCTGGGTCCTTTACAGCCAGGGAGGGATCAGTATGTGGGAAGGAAGGCAGAAGGGGGCTGGTGGTGTGCTGCTAACGTGGTTGTTCCTGAGGTGAGCAGGACTCTAATAAAAGTTGAGGCAGTGAGAAGATGGGGCTTTCTCTCTTGCTGTTGCAGGTTATTTGACCTGGACCCTGACCTGTTGCCCCTCTTCCAGTACAACTGCAAGCAGTTTGCCAGCCCTCAGGAGTGCCTCTCCGCCCCCGAGTTCCTGGATCACATCAGGAAGGTGAGAGAGGGGCTATGGCACGGCTGGAGCACAGCCTCCCTGGAGGAGGAAGCCCTTGGACAATGGCTTGGGACTGTGGTGTGTCTGAGTGGGGAATGCATGGGAAGACTTCTCTCAGGTGGTAATTGCAGGGTGTTACTCAAGGTACCAGCAGATGCTATTGCCAGGACAAAGTGCCTACAACAGTGGGGAGGGGATGAGAATGTGGATTTAGGTGGGTAAGAAGCACCATTCTGATTCCCACGCCCTCACCTAATAGTGGATTGCCTCTTGTGAAAGGTGGAAGCCTCGTTCTTCTACTGCAGAAGTACCTCAGTGAGCTCGCTTCTGTCCAGACGAGGACTGAAGCCCTCTGCCTGGCCACATGCTGACCAGGCGGTGACAGAGAGCTGGGCAGTGGGCTGGGCTGGTGGAGAGACTGTTAGTGCAGCTGCAGAGCCAGAAGGCCCGTGGCATCGCTTGGCTAGCCTCTGGGGGAGTGCTGGCAATATGCATTTGCCTCCTTCCAAAACAAGGAGAGGAGCAATGTTGATGTCATCTGGAGGAACTCATGCATGGACAGAATTACACCCGATTCAGCACAGACCTTGTGCTGAGCCCCGAGGAGCAGCCGTGCTGGAGCAAAGCACAGCCTTGACTTGCAGATGCCTTCATAAATTGTCTGGCTCCTTCTTTAAATCACTTTTGTGCTTCGTTTGCCTGTCTTTAAACCTTGTAAAAGACTGTTTCAGGACTGTGCTCCTCTGATAGCTGCAGGCTTTTTGTTATTTTCCAGCCTCTGTTTATCGGCAAAGTTAAGTCCATTTTTACTTCTGCTATTATTGCCTTGAGCTGAAATAGCTCTTTGCTCTTGTTAGAAATAATTTCCCTGTTAAAATTATAGAGTACAATTCTATCACCTCTTGGCTTTGCCAAGCTAACCATGCCCTGGTTTTAATCTCTTCTTCTAATTTGATGTGTCTGTACCCTTCATCCCTCATTAACCCCTCTCAGACCTGTTTCTATTTGACTCTTCATGCTGCTGGGAGACCGCAGTAGTACATGCTTTACTAGACCAGATCTCTTGGCTGTACTGTTCACCCCACCGCCTCAAAATACCTTGGCTGATCTTAGAATTGGATTTGCCTTATTCACAACTGCACCATCTTGGCAACTTCTAGTTGGCAACTCTATTCCTGGCAACTTCCAAGGCTCCCTTGCAATTGTCCTGGGGTCCTAAGAGCTATGATGTCTTCATCAGCATTAGATCTTAGCCTGCTACAGGGCTGTTCCTCTGGGGCAAGGAGGTCAGCAGTGCTGCTTGCTGTGGCACCTCTGGCAGTGTCCCATGGAATGATGTGATGTGTGCAGCTGCTGGGATGCATCACTTGCTAGACGTGTTTTGCAGGAGAGCAAAGGAAAGCTCAGAGGGCATCTGCTAGCCTGGGAGTTGGTCAGGCTGAGAAGGACAAGGCAGAGGAGTCAGACTCTTTGCTCCTCCAGGAGGGCAGCAGAGCCTTGCTATTAATGCCATTCTGCCTCTGTGCTCCTGCAGGTGATGCTGGTGATCGATGCTGCTGTGAGCCACCTGGAGAACTTGTCCTGCCTGGAAGAGTATCTCTGCACCCTTGGCAAGAAACACCAGGCAGTTGGTGTGAAGGTCGAGTCTTTTTCGGTGAGGTGTCTTCTCTTGTCCTGCTGCAGCCCTGTCTGCAGCCCTCAGCTGTCCCCATCCCCCTGCACCCACCTGCTGGGTTCAGCTGCATAGAGAGAAAGCTGGTGGCACAGGGCAGCCCCCGAGCTGTGCAATACCTGTGTGGTGATGCTGGCTTGATCAGAAAAACCCTTGAGTTCCCCTCATTTCCTTCCCTCCTCCAGTAAGCCCAGGGAAAGAGGACAGAGGGGAGCAAAGCATTTGCCCTGTTTGAAGAAGTCAACAATCTGGGGCATCACAGTCCCCCCTGTGACATGGGGCTGCAGGCTCAGCCTTTGCCCTGGGCCCTGGATCTCTGCATCAAATGCTCTGGGCAAACCTCCCTGCATCAGGGAAAGGGAGCATCCACCTTTCTCTGTGTCTACACTGGGGTGGGGTTGCTGCACCTCAGCCCCTGTTTCCTCCATGGCAGTAAAACAGGACCATCCTCCATATGAAGCCCTTGCCTACTCCTCTCTTGTCATCAAGCATGGATAGAAATGCTGGACAACATAGTGGGGAAGGGCAGTTTGAAAGAAAGGATTCTAACCAATGCATGGCTCTCTCCTGATACTGCTAGTTTTGATCCTCTTCTGAGGGAGCAGAGTCTGCTTTGCTTGGGGTAGTGATCCCCACCAGCCCTGTGCTCAGCATGTGTGTGCTCCTGGATGGGGCTGCCTGCAGCTCGGTGAGGAGCAGTGCCCCGTGGAGGGGCCCAAGAGGAAGTGAGGCAGCCCCTGAGTACGCAGCCTGGGGTCTGACCCCCTCTCCTGGCATCAGAGCAGTGTTAAGCTCTGCTGATCCACTGCTATGCCAGCACCTGGGAGCCGTGGAGGATGGATGTGTACCTTTCCCCTGGTGTGCAGTGTCAGCCCATGCTCCCTGCTTGCTCTCCCCACACACCCAGGGCATGGGCTGCAGGGTGAGGGCCAGCATAGGGCAGGGAAGGGGTTGGCATGGGCTGGCTCTGGATCTCCTTTGAATATCCAGGGATGGGGGTGGCCTGGCTGCACTGGCAGAGGAGCAGCTGCCCTGAAAATATCCAAAAAGGCGGTGAAGCAAGAGAAACGGCTGCACGTCATCCCCCATTGCTGAGCTTGACGCCTCCCTGTTTGGTTTGCAGACTGTCGGTGAGTCCTTGCTGTACATGCTGGAGAAATGCCTTGGCACTGCCTTCAGCCCTGACGTGCAGGAGGCTTGGAGCAAACTCTATGGTGCTGTGGTAAAAGCCATGGAACGCGGCTGGGAGGCCCTCCCGGAAGGGGACTAGATCCTGCCAGCCTTCCCCATCCCTGACCACACAGCAGTCCTGGGCAGGAGAAATGCTCATGCCACGCTCTCTGCCTCTCTCCACCTCTGTCTTTCTCTGTGCACCAGCCTATTGCTGTCTCCTCCAGTCACACGTGCTTCAGGGCTTTTCCCAGTGATTCTGCCTTGCTTTGACATGACCATGTCTCTGCCTTTGCTGAGGGCTGGCAGGGTATGACTCTGCAGCAAAGCCTAGGAGTGCCGCGGCACAGGCGCGCCATCCTGCCCCACTTCCCTTTGGGCTAGCTGGAGCACCAACACCCATGTACCTACTCGGCTTTTTAGCTTGCTTTTCTTCCCACCTCTTGCTGCCCACCCCAATTAGAGGACAGCTAGTGTAGGCTGCTCAGATTTGTTTGGCAGAGATCCTATTTTCCGTGCTCGAGATCTGCCCAGTCTGACACTGCTGGCTCCTCACTATGCCTGGTTCAGCCTTGTAGGCAATGGCAGGGCAGGGGCAGCCATGCAGCTGTCCTTCCCAAACCTTGTGGGGAGCTTTTCCCTCTCTCCCTTCACGAACACATCACCACCAGATGGTTAATCCTGGTGCTTTCTTCTGCCTTGCCTCTCCCCTGGGTGGGATCCGAGGCTTTTCCTCCTATCAGGTTGGCCACAACTCCGTGTGTTTCCTAGGGATGCTTCAGACAGTGGGGTCACATTAATCCTGAGGTTAGGCTGCTTTTAGCAGATCTGGGCTGCCAGCTGAAAAGCTTTGTGTTGGTCTGGCTGGTTGGTTTAACCTCAGAGCCAGCTTAAATGCAGCAGCAGTGGTGGGTCTTTACTGCTTTGTGTTAAGGAGAATAAAGTAAATACAAGGAAAACATGCCTTAAAATAAAAAAGAAGGTTGCAATCAAGTCATGGCAACAGCTTCCAGAAATCATCCTGGCTCTTGGCCAGTGGAAGCATAGCTGGAATTACTCTGCTGATGCTGTCAAGACCTGGAATGCTTCCCAGCTGCACACAGTGCCCATCTGCAGAGTTTCTCCACCTTTTAGTAGTCTCTTCCAGCCTTACTGGAGACACAGGTGCTTCAGAGCAGAGCAAGGCACCCAGTTAGATGTGTGCAGCAGTGCTGTGCCAGGACAGGAGTGAGAAGACATCATCTGCCAGGAAAAATCCCAGCACTGCGAAGAAGAGTTCACCTTTTTGGGGAAGTTGCTGTGCAACAGTCAAAACCAGCAGAACAGCCATCACTAGCCCCAGGGCAAGGACATGCAGCAAGTGTTCAGTTACATGCAACACCTTTTTTTGCTGCTCCTTCAGGGCAGGAGGGGCCTGACATTGGAGGCTGAGATAGGACTGTTCTAGAGACAAGTTCCTCCTACACCCAGATGTCCTCCACTCTGGGCAGAAGAGGGCTGCCCACTCCTCGCAGCTGTAGCTGAGGACTCCCAGCCCCATGCCATGGAGGGGATGATGGGGTGTCCTGTGAGATGGGGCTCTGCTTCCCTGCCACCAGGCCTGGCGTTATCCCTGGGCTTCCAGCAAGCAAGGGGCCCTCCAGCTGTGTTTGCGAGGCGAGCTGAGAGATGTTTTGGAACAGGCACTGAACATCGCCATGTAAGGTGCTTGCTGTTCTCCCCGTGGTACCAGGCTCTACTCCTGCAGTCTTGCAGCATGGTGTTGTGCATCCTGGCCCATGGCTCACTCCATCAGCTGGGTCAGATGAAGTCCTCCGCATTCTAATGCCAGGCAGTGAAGGGTGAAGGAGCCAGGGCTGGGAGTAGGTGCTGGTTGTGATGGTGTAGTAAAGGGCAGGAGGGTTTGGGAATGGGGACATCCTCTTTGCAATCTTGTTCTGGGACATCAGCCTTCAGTGTCCCAGGGGAAACCTTCTGGCTCTGTGTGACAAGCAGGCACCTGTGCGATGGGTGGGGTGTGGGTGTTACTGCCCCAAACAATCCCCTCTCCCTCTAGCTTTCCCAGCTCCTTGACTTCTTCTCTTCTGTACCACGTTTTGTGTAACTCCTAAGAGAACGTAATAGTCTGTGTGCCTCTTATACCCAGCTCTACTGTTTAATAAAGAACAACAGTGAGTCTCAGCTGTTTCTGCTGTCTTATGTTTATCTTAATATAAAAGATGCAAGCAAGCCAAAAAACAAGGATGAGAGAAAGGGGTTTATTGGTTTCTTGCTGGCTCTAGCTTTGGAGATATTGGTCACAGAGAGTGCTAGTGTAGTCCAGCTTGACTGTCATGAGAACGCATCCAGCACCAAATGTCTGTTGGCAGCTTTTGTGCACTGTAATTGAATGGGTGAACAGCAGAGGGGCTAGCAAAGGCATCCTGCTGCTGATTGCTCATTACTTTCCAAGTTTAACAGTCTCTCATTGAACTGGAGTTTTAAACAATCAGCCTAAAACATCCTTTTATGATTATTCAGCTGCTGCTTCTGTTCTGTGAGATGGTATCAGCTCACCTGCTGCTGGTCACCCAATGTGCTGTAAACCAGGTTTGTCAGCCAAGGATCACCTCATGGGAACCATGGAAAGACCAAATGAAACCAGAGGGAAATAATGCAAGTAGAAATTTGGGTAGAAAGAGTGTTCTATGGGAAGGGAGCAAAAGAATGCTCTCTGCTCAAAACCTGGAGAAAGACTTCCAAAATGGTGTTCAATCCCTTCCCAGGGACTTGCTGGTGGGAAAGCTTTGGGAAGATGTGCTGCATCTCCAGATTGGGATGGGTTTCCTTCACCATCCCCAGTCCTTGCTGTGGTCCCAGAGGAGCTCCAGGCCAGTCTCCCACTACCACCCCCGGCAGTGTGTGCCCCTTTGGTGGTATCCTGAGCCAGTCCTGCCTGTGAGGTGAATGTTGGCAGATGATAGGCAGGGGAGAGACACTCCCATTCCAGGGCTGCACCCTGTCCCCATTGCCAGGGATGGTGCCAAGGGCTGTGCCAGTCTTTTCAGGGGGACAGAGCATGGTTGTCCCCTGCTCCTGCAGCTTTGCTGCTTCTGCCCACTTGTTTGGGTTTGCTTTCATGAGGACTATGTGGGCAGCAAGGTGGTTGGAGGTAGGGAGGTGTTCCAGTGGTCTCCTCACCTCTGGAGCCTCTGCAGGACATCCCCAGAAAGAGCTAAAAGCAGCCTGCAAGTGGGGAAAGAGGCTGGGGTACTTTTGCAGGTTCCAGCAGCAAGGGTCACCCCTCTCCTGGCACCAGGCAGGACATAAAGGAGTGATGACATCAGGCAGCAGCTGGGTGAAGTCATTTTATTCAAGGCACAGTCATAGCAATAAACCACAAGAAGGTACAGACCTCTGGCACATTCCTACAGCAGGTCAGCCGAGGGCAATGGGACCAGCAGCCTGTGCTTCCGAGGATGCGGTGCCACTCGCAGGCACTTGCTTCCACCCAAAGAGAGGCCATCAGCATCCCACCCGCTCCGGCCAGGGCTGCTCCTGGAGCAGGCAGCGAGGGCAGCGGCTTAGCTGTGGGCAGCCGTGGGACACCTGGGTGGGGAGCTATGAGCCCCCACCCAGGGTGCTTTTTGCGGTTGGGAGGGAGCAGCTGAGCTCAAGGTCCCCCCAAGGCAACTGCTCGCTAGCTAGCACACTGCAGCCATCGCCCCAGCAGGCAGGAGCGTGGGTGGGACAGCAGCTGCAGGGCTGCCAGTTGGCTCAGCTGAGACCCAGGAGCCCCCACGGGGAAGTCCCAGAGCCCACACAAGTCCAATGAAGACCTACAGCTCACTGCTGGGCTGCCTTTTAACACCACCCCCCAACTGGCACACCACACCCTCGCCTCCTAGTGGTACCAGTAACACTGAGTGGTGCCATGGCTGAGCATCTGTCTTCAGGCAGCAGCACTCCCTATGCCACCAACCCATGTGCCAGCAGGGCTGTGTCATCGTCCCTTCTCTCTCTGTACAGCCCTAGGGTGGCAGCTGGAATTGCTCTGAAGCCAGCAGGAAAATCAGGAGCAGGCAAATCAACCCCAAGGCCAAAGTGGGGCTGAGTGATGAGTCAGCAGGCCCAGGTGAGCTAGCCTGGTAAGAGAGAAGCTGGGCAGGGCAAGGATCTGCCCTTGACCCCAGGAGCCTCTGCAGCAGCTGCAGCTGAGCTGGAAAACCCTGGGGATGCTGCCCCAGCAGGAGCTGGTGGATTTACACTGCTCACAGCAGGTCTCACACTCCTGAGGAGAGGCAGCTGCTGGGGGAGCATCCCACAGCTGTGGCTTGGGGGCGAGGGCAGGGTATGGTGGACTAGGACCCAGAGGCCAGGGTCTCACCAGCACCTCCTGCCATTTCTTCTGCAATAGGATGGAGCCATGCAGGGTCCCACAGCCAGCCCTAGGGAGTGTGAGCATGAGGATGCTGCTGCTGGGGAGCATGGGACAATGGGAAACTGCTGCCACGGCCATTAAACACACTTGGCCCTTGACCTCCCGCTCCTCCCCGAGGATCCCCAAGCACAGGAATGGTGCAGCAGCAGTGGATGGACAGGGTGGGAGGGCAGGCAAGAGCCAGGCTTGCATTTTGATGCCTGGCTTGAGGAGGAGCCACTGGTGCTCAGGAAGATGTGAGAGCAGCCCTGGGCACTCACCTTCTCCACAAACACACACGAGTCTCAACAGTCCCTGCTTTAATGGGCAAAGCCTCGGGGGTGGCAGTGGGGGGGAGCGGGAGCCTGCACTGAGGCAGTGGGTGGGCAGGGAGGGAAGCAAGGGTTTGGGGTGGCCATCCTGCACTACTAAGGACCTGCAGGACAGCATGGTGGCGGGCACATTTGTCTAAGCTGTCTGGGCTGGTTCCCCCTCATGGAAGGACCAGGGCCCCCCTCCTGCCCCCAGAGCATGGCCTCTCAGAGAGACCCTCTCCCCACAAAGCTGCACCCTGTCTTCCCCACAATGGGCTGGAAGAGGCAGGTGGGGATGAGGGGGGCACAGGGGTACTGAGCCAGTCCAGGCAGCATGAGGGACCAGCAGAGCCTCCCACCACCTCCCATGCAACGGGCTCTCCTCCTCACATCAATCCTGTCATCCCCCTGCCCCCTCAGCAAGATGGCCCCTACCAGTTCTGGGAAGGGTCCTTCCTGTCCCCTGGCATGTCCTCTGCTCTTGGCATGGCCAGTCCTTGTCCTGGTGGCAGGGATGCTCACTGGTAGCGGGCCTGGCTCTCCATCACGGGGCCACTCCTGTACTCGCCCTCCACCGTCTCCAGCTCTGTCTCAAAGCTCTGCAGCCTCCCATCCTCTCCATCCTCTGCTGGCTCCAGGTGGTTGCCCATAGTGCCATAGGACTGGTGTGCCGGGGAGGCTGCCGGCGTCAGGCTCAGCTCAGGCTCCTGCAGGACAGTGGCCACAAAGAGCTGCCCCAGGGGGCAGTGCGGGGTCAGGGCCCACGGGAGAGAGGTGGGGAGGCTGCAGTGGGGCTGGGGAGGGATACTCACATTGGAGTTGGGAGTGGAGGAGACGCTGCTCCGCTCCACATCATTGAAGGTGCCCTCAGACTGGTCAGACATCTGTGGAGAGGGAGGTCAGGAAGAAATGACTGTTTAGGGGTCCCCAGCTGAAGCAGGGGGGCAGCCAGGCACTGCCTCAGACTTCCCATGGCAAACACCCCCCAGAAAGGTGAGGAGGGAATGCAGTGATGTGAGGGAACAGGACAGGCGTATGACCGTGCTCACCTGGTAGCTGGAGGGCTTCCGCGGCTGCAGCTTCTTCAGGCAGAGGCCAAAGAAGGAGAAGACAATGCAGGAGAGGAGGACCACGAAGGTGAAGAGGGTGACAGGACGGGTGGGACCTAGAGCACAGAGACACTGGGGCAGCACATGAGCCTCCAAGGACCTGCTGCACCTCCAGCTGAGACCCAAGCTGGTGCCTGCTTTGGGTCTAACAAGTACCCAACACCCTTCCCAAAACACTAGCTGACCATCTCCTCTGCCAGGTCTCCACCACACCTTCCCCCTTCCCACCCTCCACGCTATGCCTAACTCAGGGGTCACAGCAGCAGCTCATCCCCCCAGGCAGCAGATGTGACCCTCAGCAGCGGTGGGTGGCAGCCCAGAGCTCTCCCTACCAAGGCGCAGGATGGAGAAGAAGAGCAGCCAGAACATGCAGAGGATGGGGGCCACCACCACCTGGCTGATGGCGGCGACATGAAGGCGCTGGTTCAGCTTGGTGGGGATGTACACGTAGTAGATGTTGTACCGATCAACCATGTGCTTGAGCAGCATGTAGAGCAAACCTAGTGGGAGGACAGGGGCCATTTGGAGGGAGGACAATGGAGACAGAGACAGTCAGGTCACAGGGGCACCAGGGCAGGCCCAGGAGATGATGCCCAAGGGTGCTCTCCTGTACCATGCAGGAAGCTCATGCTCCCACGTCTTTGCTGGTGGCTGAGACAGGCTGCTCTTGGCACAGCCAAGGGCAGTGGAATCAGGGGCATAGGATCGTACTCACCGAAGGGGACAATGATGGGGCAGGTGATGCTGTAGGTCATGACGACGGAGAATATGCAGCAGGTCCAGGCGTACTCCAGTCCAAACTGAAACTGGTAGGCTTGGCTCTGGGGCACAACCAACAGCATCATTATTGCCTCTGCCACTGCAAAGGCTGCCCAGCACCGTTAGTCCCATGGGGCCAGGGCCAGCAGCATCCCTTGCATGGTGGCTTGTCCACACAAGCGTCCCCATAGGATGAGGAAAGCCTGAGTTTCCAGCAAGCACATCCCCGCTGTGAGGGGTCGCATAGGTTTAGAAGTGACCAGAGCCACATACCCGCTTGATGTGGAGCCGCTCTGGCTCAGACTTGGCAAAGCAGAGTCGGGCAGTATAGACGAGGAGGCCCGGGATGCGCAGCAGCTCCATGGCCGTCCCAATCAGGCTGGAGGTGACTACGTAGTTGACGAAGAAAGCGCCATTGTCTGGGAGGAAAACGCACCTGCCCCAGGGACAGGGAGGGTGAAAAGATGCTCGGGCAGGTGGCCAGGAGAGCCACTGGGAGGCTGGCATTGGGCACTCCCAGGAGGTTTGGGAGCTCCCTGATACTCACTGGAATTTGATATCAGCCTCATCCAGAAAGTGGGTGTCGAAGAGCCAACGGAAAAAAAGGTCCAGGCTGGAGGTAGGAGAGGAGGAGCAGCTCAGAAAGAGGAGCAATGTGTGGGGCACCCAGTGGGCATGTACTTTCCCCTACCCAGGGCAGACGAGATCCTCTGACCCTACAAGGCCAGAGCAGCCCCTTCTGCTGCATGGAACCACTGTGGCATAGGTGATTGACCCCGTGGCCAGTCAGGCTTGCTGGAGCCAGGACTATGAAGATATCTGACCTGGTCCTTCCAGGATCTGCTGAATGGCTGACCCCAAGCAAAGCAACTTTGCATCCTCTGTGGCAGCCTGGCAAGCTGCACTGCTTCCCTCCTCCATAGGGAAGGAGGGACCATAACCATCTGGGAGCAGCTCAGGAGGGCTAAATAGCAAGTGCTTCCCTCACCTGAGAGCCTGTTTTCAGTGGCAGTGGGGGCCTTAGCCCTTTGGGGCTGAATTGCAGGAGGTGAGGGGCCTGGGTGCGATCGTGGCTGCCAGGGAGCAAGAAGAGCAGCACCGCAGGGACATCCATACCTGCTCAGCCCCAATGAGGGCAGGATGATGACCATGAACACCAGGAAGAAGAAGCACTTGTGCATGGTGAGCTGATTTTCACTTGACCTAGGGAGAGGGGTGGCAAAAGAAGAACATTACACTGTTCCAAAGTAGAGCCGCTGCTGGGGTTGGAGAGGCTGGGCTGGGTCTCACTCTTCAACAGAGAGCTACTCCCAGCCCCAGGAAACCACATGCATTTGGTCTGTGCATCTACTGGGGCCTTGCAAAGCCTCTCCCAGGCTGTGAGTTATCACCATGAGGAAATCTGCTGTAGTCAAAGTTCTTGTCCTCCCAACCTCCCACCTCCTTCATCCCTGCCCTCTCCTACACCTGCTGGTATAGACACCCAACAAGAAGCAGCTGGCTGTCTATAATGGATTCAGGAGCCCCCGTTTCTCCCAGGAGAAGGAAGGGAGGTGGTGACAAAGCTCCTGCAAGGACTCAGTAGACCAGGCATAGGGGCTGGTCAAGGGTCAAGACAGAGTGAGCACATTGCAGGAGCTGGGCAAGCTTCCTCTGCTAGGAGACTGAGCATCCTGAACCTCTACCTCTGCCTTGGAGGGTCGGGAGCACAGCTGGGATGTGCTGTCTGAGTCAGGGCCCTGGCCCTGCTGCTGCCAGTCCACCATCACACCATCCCTGTGGGAGACTATGGGGGGTCCGTGGATTCCATGACAGAGGGTATGGGAACAAAAATTAGCCTTGAAGATATTAAGGCCTACCCGTGAGAAAGATGGGAGTAAAAGAATAACACTGACATTAGCAAAATTAGCCAATGATATGTTACTATTGCAGGCTGTAACCAATAGCAAAAAGACACATGAACTGGTAAAGACTATATAAAAAGGCATTTGTGGCAATAAATGGAGACTGCTGTTTGTACTTAAGAACTTGGTCTATGTCGTTTGCCCGTCTCAACTGCGACATATCCCCTTCACAAACTTCTTCAGATCCATCCTAAAACCAGCTCCAACTGCCTTTGTCAGCAGCCTGGAAGCATTCATGGCTATGGCAAAGAAATGGCTCCTTCAGGCATGGACATGGGGCTCTTCCCATGGAGAGCAACTCATGGGGCTCTGGGGGGACCTGTCACCCCACTGCCTGCCTCCCTGCAGGTCAAGTCCCACGAGTGCTACTGAGATTCCTCCCACCCACCTCAGCCCTGAGGGAGCACAAGGGCCAACCCCATTACCTCGTCCAGTGTGACTCGAAGAATGCTGAGTAGTAGACGAGGAAGGGCAGGAAGACGGAGAAGACCCAGAGCAGCAGTGTGGGGAAGAACTGGGTGATGATGGGGTTCTGCAGAAGAGATGCCAGACACCCCCTCAGGAGACAGCCTGAGCTCAGTCATGCTGTAGGCAGCTCTCTGGGCCTCCTGGCACATGATGGTGTGTGCAACTAGCAGGCTAGGGCATTACCTCACTGAGCAGGGGCATTTGTTTCAGGAGGTAAGAGCCTGAGACCAGCCAAAGGCACCACAGGCACTCTCTGAGCCCTGATGCCTGCCCAACAGCTCACAGGGCAATGAGCAGGAAGGAGGTGTACTCCTGGTGGCTCCTAACATCTCATGAAGCATTTCCCACCCCTCTCCTCTTGCATGGACAACAACCTGCCCTCCCCCATGGACAGCAGGACCAAAGCTCAGGTTTGCACAAGTGCCCCTGGGCTCTGCCACTGGAAGCACACCAAGAAGGGGATGGCTGGCAAGCAGGGCATGACCTCTCTTTGCCTCTCATCAACGCTCATCCCAGTGATGGCTCATCTTCTTGCGCCAGTGTAGAGCTGGTGCCCTCCCACTGTCATGGACAAGCCTGAAAACGGAGACCCTTTGGGAAAGGTGGCATGGAGCCCCAGGGACTACCTTGAGGTACTCCACAGGCTGTGTAACGTTGAACATGTCCATGGTGTTGACAATGATGGCTGGTGTGGTGAGGAAAAAGAGGAGGACGAAGAGGCAGATATTAAGGAGGATGAATCTCACCCACCAAGATGTGCCACGGACCGACAAATTCTCCCTGTGAGAGGAAAGCACAACTCAGACATGGTGTGGAGTAAAAACACACGTCCTGGGTCTCCTAGCCTTGCTCCCCGAAGCTCTGCCCCCCACTGCCCATACCGACCATCCTGGCAGTCCCTGCTTTGAGTTCAACCTCTCCCCCGTCCTGCGCTTCTGGGCTGATACCTGCAGAGCCCCAGGACCAGTGTGGCTGCAGTCCATGCCATCAGGAAGCTTTGGAGTCTGGCTGCAGAAATCAGAGCCTGGCAATCAGCCCAAACCTTGCCTGGCCAAGCCCTGCCACCCACAGGGTGATAACCCCAGTCACCCTGGTGACTTCTACTATGGCCACAGGAGGGATTGTCAGCCCCTGCCACCCTGAGAAGACAGCTTACAGGTATGGGCACATACCTGTAGGTTCCCTACAGCTATATGGGTTTCCTATAACTATGGGTATGGGCTCCCTATAGCTATGGGTATGGGTTCCCCCCAGCTGCTCGCCCGCCCTCCCTCCCTCTCCTGCCATGGGGGTTCACCAGATGATATCGCTGGGTGCAGGAGCATAGCGAACGCCCCAGTGGTGTGACTTGACCACGGTGGTGACAGAAGACTGCTGGGGGTGCTTGCGGCAGTGGATGTGGCTGTAGTCCTTCAAAATCCTGCAGGAGGAAGGAGCCAGGGGTTGGGTCCTGACCGAGGGCTCAGAACCCCGTACCCTTCTCATGAGACCCTTCCCGCAGCCTCAAGAGAGCGGCCATCTCTCCAGGTGGCAGAGGCACAGTGGAGACATTGCCTGACTTTGGCCAGAGGAGCCAGCAGGGTGCCCCAGTGGCGGTGGCCACAAGGCTGAGGGATGTGCATTTGCTGGCACATCCAAGGGGCACTCACACAGCTGTCATCCGCTCATCCTGGAAGGTAACGAAGGCCATGTCAAGCCGCTTAAGCGTGACGCGGTTGCGCTCTGCATTGAACTCATCCGTGAGCTTCTCCTCCAGCTCCCCATAGTACTGCTCGGCGTCCACCTGCGGGAGCAGCCAGGGCTCTGCTGCACTCGCGGGCTGTGGCACGGGCAAGCTGCTGTGCTCTGCCATGCTCACAGCGCAGATGTGCTGCCTGCAGCCCTGCCCACAGCTCTGCTCACACCCATCTACCTGCTCAAAGCCACAGAAGCGGCAGCAGAAGATGCGGGCGCAGGGGTGGGTTTTGATCATGATCTTCCCCTCTTTCTGTGCCTTGGTGGTGAAGTAAAGCCGTCCCTTCATTGCCTTGCGCCTGTCAGGAAGCCAAGAGAGACAAAGGTCATTTGTGCAGCGGCAGACAAACAGTCAGACTGGGTCCCTTGACATGCTGGGCAGGAACAGAACACCCACCCGCAGAGGGAAGGGGGACCTGTATGCACTCACCTCTCCGCATCCAGCTTCATCAGCTTGCGCACATCGAAGCAAAACTGGACATTGGTCACGGTGCAGCTGGGATAAGCCTCACTGCAGGCACAGGGATATGGTGGCACCAGGAGCCAGGGGACGCGGACAGCCCCTGCCACCTGCCTGCCAGCCACCCTGGCAAGGTTGCGGTACACCACTACTCACTGAAAATGCTTTATGATAAGGGAAGGGTCTGTGATCTCCTTGGGGATGTGGGTAACCATCAGTGTCCGGGCAACCTAGGGGAGGAAAAGGGGCAGAAGGGGTGGGTGAGTGGGGGCCTGAGGGCCATTTCACTGCCATCCTGCTCATCCAACCACCGGGAAGGCAGAGGAATGCCAAGGCACCGACTGCCACCTGGAAGGCTGGTCAGCACAGGTGTCCTCAACACCCACTCCCACACCCGAGGGCACAGCCAGACACTGCCACCACTCAGACAGACACAGCAGAGCTTCAATCTCAAAAGACAGGGCAGCAGGAGAGACAGGTTTGCCTCTGGGCTGCCAAGATTTCTCCAGAAGATGGAGAAAATCAGCCGTATCCTTCCCTGCTTGCCCAGTCCCAGGCTGTTACTAAAGCTCTCCCTGCATACAGAGACCACCCTTTCTGCAAAATACAGTTATCCATTAGTGTTGAACAAGGCAGGGCTGGAAGAAGGATGGTTGCTCACCTTCTCGTTCTCTCTGTATTCAAGGTGGACGGAGTGGTGAGCCATGCAGAGGACAGTGAGGATGAAATAGATGAGGGCGAAGATGCTGTGCAGCCACAGGAGATGGTCTCTGGAGGGGAAGAGGGCATCGGCAAGTCTGTGGTGAGCATGTGGCATGTGGACCAGCCTGGTGCTTAGCACCTCACCACAGCCACCTCCACTGCCCAGTGGGACCTCCCCAAACCAGCTGTTGGACCCCTACCCCAGGGATGAGAGGGGCAGCATATAGAGTGTTGGCAGAAATGAGGCTGCCCGGAGTCCCCCAGAGCACCCCTTTCAGCAGCGGGGTGCAGTGAGCAGTGCCAGCAGGCTGCTCACTGCAGCTGTGCTTGTGCACGGTGCAGATACAGGGCTACCACAAGGAGGATGCTGCTCATGTGGACCCATCCCTGTTCTGGGACTGCAATGAGCACCATGTCTGAGCACTCCCAGCAGCATCCGCCACAGCAGCAGCACCCACATCACCCCCAGACATGGGAACCACGTACTGCGTTGGGATGTTGGCAATGGTTGTCCGGCCGAAGTGGGTGGGATTGTGTCCTGCAGGAGAAGAGAAGCAGGAGGTTATTGGAACCCAGTGCAGTGTGTGTGTCCCTGCTGGCAGGGTGAGTAGCTCTGGTCTTTGCTCCCTCCTTTTCCATCTCCCAGGTCCCTGCCAAGCCCCCACGACCCTGACGCTCCCTGCCTCTTGCATTCTTCTGTCCCACAGCTGATGATGGGTTCCTGCTCACATGGGGGCTCCTGATAGAGGGGTCCTTCTGCCCTCTGTTCCCAGGGCAGGGTGCTTGGCACAAGGATGTGCCATGCTCCTGAGACATCCACAACTGGGGAAACACCTACCCAGGAGGTCTCCTGAGAAGTTGACAGGCAGGATGACAGCCACAGAGAGCACACAGACCAGCATCAGCAGGACCAAGAGGTGCCGCTGGAAGGAGAGGTAGGTGGTGGCGTCGATCCCACACTTGCTCTGAATCTCCTCGTCCCTGGGGGAGAGACAGGTGGTGAGTGCTGGTGGTACCTCCCCACCACCTCCTGCCCTGGGGACACTGGCTGCTCTGGCCTCACACAGCCCATGGTAACTCATGGTATCCTGCCTGTAGCACGTGGGATTTGGGTGAGGAGGGAATTGTGGACACAAGCAACTCCCAGGCTGCTACTCAATTACAGGACCAGCTCCTCCCAGAAGAGGTTAAAGCCTGGTTAAAGCCTTTTCCTTTGGACAGGAGTCAGGGGCCAGGAGGAAATGCAAAGGTGAACCTTCTGCTCTTTCTCCCAGGGGGATTCTTCTCATCCATCAGTCCCAGCAGCTCTGAGTGATGCATGGGCACTGGTGACCTATGGGCACTGGCTCCCCAGGGGTGGGCAGCAATGGGGCACAGCTGCAACGCTGAGGCCACACACTTACTTCATCTGGTAGATAGAAATGAGCCAGGAGCAGAATCCCTGGAAGGAAAGAGTCAGGATAAGCCAGGGGCAACCACTCCCACCTCCCCAGAGAGAAGCAGGGGCATGGCCCGTGCTGGGAATGTGTGTGGAGGTGGTGCAGTGCCCAAAGCCGACAGGCTGAGCAAACAAGGCAGCACCAGGAGTCGTGTGCCCAGGATGCCCAGCCCAGTGGCTTGTCTGCAGCGGTGGCCAAAGGCAGCTGCCACGGGAGAGGCGGGAAACACGGAGCGTTTCTATAACACAGGCTCCCACCTACCAGCAGCTCCCTCCTCTGCGCCTTCCCTGACAGTCCCTAACATGCAATGTGCTTTTTTGACCACTAAAGAGCGCTGAGCCGGCACTGCAGTAGAGAGATACAGGACAATGCCAAGATCTTGTGGAATAGCTCATTCCCTGTCACTGCACATGCAATATTAGAGTTTTTCTCCCCTATGTGTTAGGTTATGTTTTACCAGCGCTGGAGTTCATTCAAGTTCAAAGTCTCTCTGCAGTTTTCCCTGTCATGACTGTACTGAATAACACTCAGCCAGTGGAGCCCTCGTCTTTGCCCCCTTTCTGGAGGGTTTGTACTGACCTTGGATGGGAGGGATCCTGGTCAGACCCCTGAGGGGTTCCCTTACTTTGCCCTGGGAGAGCTGGCAGCTTCTTCCTCCTCTCCATTCCCCCACTTTACCCAAGCCAGGCACTTCCCTCCTACCCCACAGCCCAGCTTTGTCTGATCGATCACAGTGGGAGGCTTCGGAGGTGCAGGTGTCTCCACACACCCGACAGCTCCACAGGGGCCAGACATCCCCTTAGCACAGCTGAGCTGACTCCCCTCCTATGCCCCATTCCAAGGTTCTGCTCTGGAGAATCATGTCTGGGAGGTTGTCAGTGCAGACCACAAGCTTCCCGGGCTGTAATTTCTTGGGTTTTCCATAAATCCTACTGAAAAAACAGCATTTATTAGCTGATTCCCATCTCTCTAGGATGCTCACATGCAGGAAAGAGGTTGCATGCTGCAGACAATGGCTTCGCTATTTGTTTTGGGATGAGAAGTCCCATGCCTGCTCCTGGGAATTTGTGACGGCAACAGAAATTAGTCAGGTTGCTTTTATTGCAACCTCCTCCTCCCACCGCACCACTGAAGGAGTGCTTCGATGCTTCCCTGCAGAGAGGGACTGCCAGGCAGGAATTTGGTCAAGTTCTTCCTCACTGAATACAGGCACTAAAATCTTATTTAGCTCTCCCACCACATTCTCGCTTTCTCCAGCAAGTGTTTTCTATCTTCAACATCTATCAGCACTGTTCCTCATGTGTGAAGAAAAACTTCGTACTTGTTTCTGCGCTTTCTACAAATTTCTTCTCAAACCCCTCTTCCCTCCCTCTCTAGCATATTTTACATCTAACTTGGCAGAGTTTAGATTTTCCTCATTTGGGAACAGCTTGACTTTTAAAAGAATGTCTTACTTCTAATAATCTCCCTTAATCTGGTCTTTAGACGTGCTCGCATTCCCTGTGGTCTTCCTCACTTATTTTTTAATAAGCAATATACATTTGCCAGAGCATCCAATACCAAGCCTTTAAACAAGCCCTTTGCCACCTGCAAGAATTTTGCTTCTTTACCTTTCCTGCCTAGTGTTTTCTTCAATAAGTTCTGTCATTTTTTCATAGTCAGACCAGTGACTGATATCTGAACTTTTGTTGCCAAAAAAGAGAAAGAAACAGACAGCAAAATGCTTGTTTCCAGTGAAACCTGGTTTGTACCTGATGCCATAGAGGGAAAGAAAAGAAAGCTCCTGCAGCCCACCACATGAGCAGAGCTGCAGGTGTGACCCAGAGGACTTTGTCCTGCTGGGGTCTGAAAGGCTCTGGGTATGCACCTGACTAGGTCCCTGCAGCCAGCAGGGACAACCACATAGCTGGGAGATGTTTGCCCTGCCAGAAGCATCCCCTCCAAGCTGCCACTCAGGATAGATGCCAGCACTCACCATGTCCTTGTTATCAGCATCCAGGGGGCTGCTCTCCGATGGGGACTTCTCCTTCTCACTCTGCTCTCCGTAGAAAAGTGATGTCAAACTTTGCAGGAAGGAGAGGAGGGGAGAGGTGAGGCAGGAGAGAAGCAACAGATGGGAGAGGATGAGAACACTCGGAGAATTTTCTCCTAGGATAGCAGCCTGGGAAATGTCCCCGCCCCCCCATATACTGCACTGGGGCTGGACCAGAAGCTACTCCCAGACCTGGGGCAGGGGCTGCGCTCATTGCACTGGTGAGTCCCTGTGGCTTTTCTGTGGCCCTGGCCCAAGAGAAGCTGGAAAGGGAAGAAGGTATGAGAGGGGCTTTTACAGCATTTGCTCCTGCAGGCTGCCCAGCTTTGCAGATAAAAAAAAAGATGCTATGCTGCCTGGGGCAAGCCATGTCCTGGCTGGCAGGCAGCTGTGGGTAGCACAGCCCACCTGTAAATCTGGTCTGGGCTCTCCTTTCACTGTGACACCAGTATTTTTCAAGGGATTCTGCACCTAGCCTGAAGCATGGGCTAGGGAAGGTTCCCTACTGAGAGGGAACAGCGTTATTGCTCCCTCTGCCTCCTCCTCTAGCAAGCCCTGCTCATCCTGAGGGAGCAGCAGGGGGAGAGGCAGCGGCTCAGTCCCCACTCCAAAGTAGCTCTTGGGCCTCTCTTCTTCCCAGGACAGTGCCCTCCCTGGCACTGAGACCAGTGTCACCAGATGGTGCCTGCAAGAAGGAACCAAAGCTGGCCTGGGCTTCCCTCTCCTTGCAAAAGACAGTGTCTGTGTCACGATAGGCAAGGACAGCCAGGCCACTCCCAGTGGGAAGGAGCGATGGGGCATCTGCTGAGCTTCTCCATGAGCCACCCCACAGCGCTGGCCCTCTTGGAGAAGCTGGAGCCATCACCCATGGGGTTCCCATCCTGCTTACCTATCATTGTCCATCAGTAGCGCCAGGCGCCCATAGTCCCAAGCTGCTTTCCGAAGGCAGGAGAAGACCAGGAGGAGAAGCTGGAAGAAGAGAGAAGAGGAAAGGTAAAGGGGTTTACTGCAGAGTCTCACCTTGTGGAGTCTCTCCACATGCCTCCTTTACATTTTCCCACTCATGAGCCCAAGCTCATCCAAAATTCTTGCCTCAAGCAAAACTACTCCTGCTCTGTGATCTCACCACCACCTGCTGCCCACCATGATGTGGGCAAAGCTCTTGGTCCCTGGCACTCAAGTCCCTTCACTCAAATAGCTGGGCACACTGATGCACATACTGCATACACATGTGGCTGTCAGCACACCCGTAATGCAGACACTCATGCTTGCAGTCAGTCTTTGACACCACAGCCAGAGGCTGCGGTGCCCATGGACGTGACACCCTCCTGGCCTGCTCACCAGCCAGAGGATGAAGTTGATGGCGAGCACAGTGGGCACGCCGCCGAATGGCAGCCCTTCCAGGACGGTGCTGCGGGAACGGGCACTGAAGCATTGCTCCTCCGTGCTGTTCACAAGGGTGTCCAGGAAGCTGAGCACATCCAGCGACGTGGGGCCAGCACCGTCTGGCGCCGGCTCCACTGAGTACACGCTCTCCATTGTTGTGCCTGCAACACAGGGGCAAGGGGGTGGATGGAGAAGCCTTTGCTTGAAAAGAGACCATGGCTCTTCTAGGTCCTCTAGTGAGGTCTGAGGAACTCACTAAGGGCAGGGAGGGGAGCAGGCTGGCTGGTGACCTTGGAGCTTCCCCAGTCTCAGTTTCTCCCAGGGAGGGCCTGTGGGATGCAGGGCAGGGGATGTTGCTGAAGAAATCTCACAGCTACTTTGTTCCCTTTCCCCACCCCATTAAACTCCATGCTACGTGGTTGTCTCCATCATACCTGAGATAGGTCTCTCACCACCTCCGCCCTTCAGTCCTGGAAGTTGAGTTGAGTCATGACCACCCTGGTGTGGTCAGCAGGTAGGAACAAGGAGCCAAAGCATTTGCTTGAGTTTCTGAGAATAAGAACAATGATGATGCCAACAACTGGGCTGCTGGGTTTGTGCTTGCTTCACTCCCCACACCCAGATATCTACTGCGTGTGGAACCTTCCCCCAGCCCTCTCTTCTCCAGCATCACAGTCTGAGTGACTCAGGAGTTGTGGGATCTCCCTTCCATCGTTTTACCAGAGCAGGATTGCTCTTTCTGTGATATCTTGAAGTCTTCAGAAGAAGCAGCTTCTCAAAACCCTAAAGTCCAAGGTTCCCCCCACTTTCCCAGAAGCTGATATTGCAGGCTACGGCCCTTACTGGCAGGAAACACTTAAAGCCATTAATGGTGAAGACTGTGGCTTGTTTCCAAAACTGTTCCTACCACCATGCTTTAATCAGGAGAGGATCCTCTCTAAACCTGCAGTGTCTGGGACCCATGGGACCCTATAGCAGCCAGCATGAACCAGTGCAGCTGCTGCTCACAGGGATGCACAGACCTGCATGCCAGGACGGTGCTGATCAGCCCCTGCACTCACCAGGAGGGCAGGAGGAGAGGGAACCAGCACAGCAAATACTAACAAACACAGAGTGGGGACAACAGTGTCAGAGTCCTGCTTCCTCGCATCCTTGCCATGTCTCCATCCCTTGGAGCCCTGCCAGCACCATCACCTGGTTGCTCCTGGGCCTGGAGAGCTCTGTGGCCTTCAGAGGAGGACAGCTCTGGCTGCGGTGAGACCAACTGCATCACTGGGGTGAGAGACACCCTGAGACAGTGCGGGGGTCTTCAGGGTGTTCTTGGGATGGTCCAGTAACAGGTCATTGGGGGTGTTTCAAAATGGCAAAAAGGTTGGGTTCCTACTGTCTCTTCTGAAAAGTCTCTGGGTTAGGATGTCTAGTACTTTTTAAGTAGAGAAAAGCAGAGGGCTGAAGATCTTGCTGAGGGGAAGGTTACTGGGGTGTGAAGGGAACAGATAGACAAGAAAACTTTGTCTTTGGAGGCCACGAGCAACCAAATATAGTTTTGAAGCTGTCCCAGTCCTGAACAGGGGCTTTTATCAGGTGCTCTCCAAGGAGTCCCTTCCAGCCTCAGTTATTCTACAACCCTAGTCTCAGGGACCTGTGCTCCTGATCAGATCATTTTCTGGCCTGCCTGAAGTTTACAAGGAGTTACATGCATGCCTCACCCTGCAGACATGCTGAGCACAGTATATTGTGACCAGTGTATCATGGGCAGTGCAAAGGTCACATGAAACCTCATCATGCCCATTGGCATACACTTCCATAAGCTTTGTATTCAAGCCCACTGGGCATTCATTCCTCTCCCTCCTTTTTATCTATGTTCCAGGCACAACTGGGATGCTGCTGCAGCCCCTGCAGTCACCCAACCACAGGTGATCCCTGCTGCAGGATGCTCATAGCCCACATGGACAGGACTGAGGAAGAGAAGCAGGAGCCATGGTGTGATTAAGCAGCGGAGGAGGACGCAAACAAAGACAGCCAGCACCTACGGGGACCTGGAGGTGCAAAGTGTTTATGCTTGTGGGTTTTTTTTTCCCAACAAGACCAAACAGAATCAGCTCTGCTTCAACATCCAAAGAAAACCTGATTGAGAGGCCCTTGGGGAGTACACAAGAAGCATAAACAAAATGCCTCAGCTTAGAAAGGGGATCTTCCTGAGCTCTATATGCATTTGCTTTTGTTGGGAAACATTTACTTCTACTGTGTCGGTGTGACAGATGGGAGACTACAGCAACACGTG
This sequence comes from Columba livia, assembly GCF_036013475.1. Taxonomy (NCBI): domain Eukaryota; kingdom Metazoa; phylum Chordata; class Aves; order Columbiformes; family Columbidae; genus Columba; species Columba livia. The sequence continues at coordinate 24,323,001 of NC_088606.1, forward strand.
GTTTTACGTGCACTGCTGTAGACTCAGCCTCTCTCTCTCAGACCATGCAGCTTCCTGCTTGAGATTAGCCCTGTCCTAAAGTTCCTGAGGAGCCCAGACACCCCCACTCTGCAGGTGAACACAGCGGGAAGGAAAGGGGTGCTGAGACAGGAGCTGACACAGACTACATGCCTGACATACTGACTCTCTACGACCTTCTCATCTGAGAAAGACTGAGAAAGAGCAAGGCTTTCAAACACCGAGTTGACCAAAAAAATCCAAAAGTTAAAAAAAAGAAAAAGACTGGCAGCCTGACAAATGCACTCAGATGGACACCAGGGATTCCCAAGGGATTCTCAACCCAAACTCTCGAGAGAGTTGAAGATCTTAAGAACTAGTTTTGATGCCTGCAGGTTCCAAATTGAACACAGAGAGACGGTGACTTTTTATTTTCTTAACTTCTGAAGCCTACATTCCATCCCAAAGACAAATCTCTACCGGAAACCAAAGAGTGACTGGGATGCTTAGACCAAGGCTATGAGACTAGCAGAGCCTCAGGCTCACCCTGTTCCAGGGTTAGGCTGGCATCTGGCTACCTGCATAGATGCCTTGAAGGGATGTCAGAAGCCACTGAACTACAGGCATCAAGATCCCTAGGACACGCAGTCCCATGACACTTGCCACTACTGTGCATGTGATGCAGTGTCACCTGCAGCATGGGCTTCAGTGTCTGCTGCCAATCTGCCCATGCTGCCTACAGCATCTTCAGTTCTCCTGGGAGATCCCTAGCCACATGCATTTTGGTCTGGCCAATCCATGGTGTCTGGAGACATCACAGCCCAGGCTGGGACAGCTGACCATTAGTGTGGCTCCGCAGAGAACTTCCAGGTCACCTGAGATATGCTGATACTGCTCCAAAGGGCATCCCAGAAGACTTGGGACTAAAGCACCATCCCTGCAGTCAGGTATGAGCTGAGGAATGGGCTGGCAAAGCCTCCCTGTTGTGCCCCCAGTCATGGCCTTCCTCCCAGAATGGGTTAGGAGTCCCATACTTCAAGGCCAAGCACGGCCCCATTGGGATAACAACCCCTGAAGAGGGAACTCCAACAAAAGGAGACCCATGGGAAATGAGTGGGCAACTCTGACAAGTGGCTGCTGTTGGTGCTGGCCCTCCTGCCTCCTGCTTGCTGTCAGGCAGCTGTGAAACCACCGGGGCCACCGGGGCTTCCAGCCAGGGTCAGCCCTTTCCTACAGAGATGCTCTCAATCTGTTCTCCCCATGTGTGCCTCTCCCTCCCTCCTCTCCTCCTGTAAGCAGCAGAGCCATCACCATCTGGCATTTTCAGCTGCTAAATAATTCATCACCTTTTTGTTAACAAGTAGTGTCTCTGACTGAGGGAGCTGTTGGACCCTCAGTAAATAAACAAGGAGATTCTTAGCAACCCCTGAGTCCCTTCTCTGCCACCATGACTGCACAACCCAGTGTTAAGATCCTGCAGCTTGTTTCTAGGCACCATCTTCACACTCATAGAAATGACATCCTCCCAGAAGATGGTGGGGTGAGGGGGATTTTCACAGAGACTGGTAAGGATAATCTTTCCCTGTCAAGCCCTTGTTGCTGTCCCTTTCGCCCAGTAGCAGATATTTCACTCCTGGTGGTCAAAAGCAATGGGTTCCTCCTGGAGATGGTGCTGGTATCTCCTCTTTCAAGCTCTCCTGCCCACAAGCCTCCCAAATGCAAGCCTTCACCCACCCAGCCCAACTGGTCCATGTCTCTCGACCCAGCATTGCTGTTTCAATGCCAGAGTCTTACTGCACAGAGAAATTTCAGGAGCAGAAGACACCTGAAGCTACCAGTCTAGCTCTGTCCCCTCTCTCTTAGGCACCACCAACTCTGCTGCTGAAAGGAGCTGGTACATCATGCTCAGGTCTCTAATGCAGCCCTTGTGGCGTACCACAGCTCCTCTAAAGCTGATCCTTCTGCCTTTTCCCTGGTCTCTTCATCCCCAGATACCCATGGAAACCCACCTCCAAATACCCAAACCAGTACTTTTCTAGACCATTTGTTCCAGTTAATCTCACCTTTTATGGTGCTGCTCTTAGAAAAGCTTATGCAAATTATATAGCTGCAGTGTTACTGTTAAAATAACCATTGGGAACAACCAGCTAAAAGTAAATCATGTAAATGTTCTAGGAACAGCACATGCGGCAGAAGCAGAGTAGAGCTTTCTGTTCACATGTACCAGGAACAGCTTGAACTCAGACCTTCAGGACACATTCGACCCCCCTCCAACTGGAGGAGACACCTTACTTGGTATACAGAGCAAGAGACCACATGAAACTTTAGGTCAGACTTATAGTCACTGTTAAAAGACCCAAGCTAAATTTTCACACCAGATGTGTAAGTCAGCATTTTGCAATACTCCAGTGACAGCACTCTGTAATCATATCTTAAAGGACCAAACAAACCCCACAGCATCACCAGACCAGTTCCTGTTTCCAGCTACACACTGCCATCATGCTTTTCCCAGTCTTTAAGGGTCAGAAGAGGAAATATTATTGTGCATAACTGAGCTGAGTGGATGCCTTTGCCTCCAGAAGGTGTTAGCTGTGTATGAGGCAGTGCCTCCAGATGTTAAACCACAGACAGGTGACCCTCAGAGCAGCTGCTGTCCTAAAGAAGCGACAGTGATGGGCAAATCAAGAAACACAGGAGTGGACAGGGTTGCAGCTGGGAAAATGAAGCAACAACATAGAAGCAGAAATCATGATTTATGGGCTACCCAATCTAGATCTTACTTAGAGAACAGATGGTAAAATAGGTTCAGAAAACATGCAGAGTACTAGAGAAAGGCAGACCTCCTTTCTCCTCTTTGCAGTGGATGTGAATGGACAGTGAATGCACGAGATTTGCCATTGAAAGTGATTTGTTGAATAATTTCTATGAAACATTCCCAGTGTGTAAGGTTTGCCTTGAATATTCAGTGCCCTATTTGTTTTGTTGATACACCAGCATATGCTTCTCCTCTCTGGTTGGGTGGGCACTAATCCAGAGAATCAGATTTCCAATTACAAATAAGGCATTTCTTTTATGTGAATGCAATATTTCAGAATTTGTCTTTCCCTTGAAGCACCCTGCCAGCAAACTCATTTGCTAGGAGATTCACAGACAGCTGGAGCAGCAAAACACCAAAACAAAGTCTTGGGAGCACTCAGATGACTAAGCCAGGCTTCTCAGCATGCCAGCGCTCACTCAGGCTTGGCCTCCCTCTCTGGCAGGGAGGGCATTACTCATTTTGGCTGGTGGATGGGCAGCTGGGGTACAGGGCTGCTGATGGGGCTGACCATGGCCATGCAAAGCTGGCAGAAAAGCCAGGCTGAGGAGCTAGACCATGCCTCCTAGAAAGCAAGTATCACCACTACTTGACTGCCTCTGCATCCTTCTTCCTTCTCAAGGAGACATGGCCAAGCTGCGGGAGGTGAAAACAAGGACCGTCATCACAGGAAGCTCAAGTTCATGCCCTGGTGTGCCCAGGACTAGGTGGAGAGGCAAACCCTTGGTGTCCCACCTTGCAGGACTGCAGTGACCGACCTTGCAGGACTGCAGTGATGGGAAAGCCAGGAAACCCGAGCCACTGCCACTGACTCAGCACAGCTAATGAATGACCTCGGGCTGGTAAAAGGCTCATCAACACCCTGTGCTGAGCTCAGCACACGGCCTGGCAGAGGCAATTCTGGCACCAAAGAGCATGGTGACCTCTCTGTACCTGTAGCTTGCTGCACGGGAGATCAGGCACCCCATGGGCCACATACATCCCTGAGACAGACAAGCACAGAGGGGATGGGACCACAGACACAGCCCTTCAAAACCCCTTGGGGGTCCAAGGCATTTCTCCCCATGTCTCCTTTTGCTCTTCCTTCTTAGAGTCATGTCCTCCGGATCCAAAAAGTAAAGAGAGAGTCAGGCTGCTGGTAGCCTGCACAGCAAGCAGACACGTGGCAGCAGCATCTCTGGGCAGGGCTTTTTGCACCAGTTTCAATATCTTCATGACAGCTACCTGCACAGGAGACCAACCCCACTGTGACAGTGCCTGCCTCCCCAGGGCTGTGACCCACAGACTCACGGAGAGTGGAGCCAGATCCTGCCGGAAGCCAAGGCACTGGATGTGCAGAGACTGGGAGCACAAACACTGGCACTGCTGCGAATGCTCTAATCTCACCCTGCTAAGGCCCTGTGCTCAGGCACAGACAACCCACCAGCAGAAGACCCCCATCCCATCACCAGCAGAACAGCAGCTGCCTTACACAGGACATACACCAGCCCGTCCTGTTAGCCTGCCAGAAACCAGACACATCTTCCAAACCAGAAGAACCACCATGAGTGGCAACCTGGCTGGTAGGATATGGAGGCTGGGGTCAGTAAAGCTTGGGGACAAAGTACCACTCTGCAGCAACTGATGACTCCTAAAAGGTACAAAACACCTGCTCAAAGACTAGTTTTGTCATTGCCAATGAAGATGTGATTACCTAGAGAAGTGAGGAGGACTCAGCAGCTGGTATCCCTTGTCCCCATATCACCCACAAGTGACTCTGCACACATGCACCAGTGTGCTCATGAGGATGGGGGTATGAGTGTGGGAGTGAGTGTGATCCATGAGAAAATGAGCATGAGAACATGGCTAAGTAAAATAAACCTGCTTAAATATGGTGTAAATAAACATCACCTTCCCCGCCCACAAGCTCCGATGCTGCTTTCCCCTCAAGGGGCACAAATGCCCACCAGGCTCACTGCCAGCCAAGGTAGAATAGCAGGAGGAGCAGCTGGCCCATGAGCCCACCCAGGCCTGGGAGATGCAAACCCCATGGTAAGCCCCTTTCCCTCGGTGTTAAGCCCCACTCAGGCACAGCTGCTCCTGTCTCTGATGTTTCATGTCCCCACTGGCCCTTTGGGAGCTTCCTGCAGACAGAGATAGTGAGGAGCTGCAAGGACTCTCAGTGAGGGACCACATGGGCAGCAGGATGTGGGAAGAGTTATCTGTACCTGGGACAGAAAAAGGGTGTCCTCCCTGCTCCCCTCTCCTTACCTGCACTGCCAACACTGACCATCCAAACCATGTAAGCCACCAGGAGGGAGAGACCGACCCCGTTTTTGGGAGCCAAGCAAGTTTTTCTGGTCTCAGGAGTGGTGGGTTGTCACCACCTTCAGGAAACCCTGTGCAGGGTCACACTGCCCCATGGGGGAAAAAAAAAAACCACGAGACTCACCTTAAAGTAACACAGCACTTGAGAGCAAAACCCTCCCCTGCCACGTCCCCCTGCAGCGGCTGCCGCGTCGCATCTGGCTCTCTGCTTCCCCATCTTCTCCAGCACCACTGTGCAGATCCAGGGGTGGCTGTGTTTTGGTGCTGTGACTGACAAAGTCCTGTGTATGAGTTTTTTGGATGAGAAGGCATCACAGCCCCCAGCCTCTAGCAGGGCTCTCCACAGAACGACATTTGTGGCCTTTCTCTGCAGTACAACAGCCACCTGTCCTGGTCCCTTCTCCCTGAGGGATGCTGAGGACCAAGCAGGGCAGCACTGACTGGCTGCAGCGCTCCTCGGCATGAGAAAAAAGCCAAACCTCAGGAAACTGAGAGTGAACAGTGCTCACAGTGAGCTCTGCAGCCAGGGAGGTGTGTTTGGGCTGGTGCGTGGGAGATGCTGTGCACAGAGCAGCTCTTCTCTGCACCTCCTCCACGCATGTGCGAGCCAGCGGCGGCTGGAGCCAGTGCACGGCAACTGGGAAGGAAGAACCACAGTGGACTTTATTAATTCCACCCCTAGTCCTTTTCACCACATTTGACGAAACTGCTGCTGCAGGCTGGCTCTAACCTGTGTTTGTTTTGTATTTCAATATCCTGCTGTGCACACAGCATGTTTATCCCCTCACACCGCCCTTTGTGTGTGCAAAGCACCAAACAAACATGAGCTAATTAGGCCGCAGGCTCTCCAGGGCAGGGGCCCGTCATCCATTCTGTGTTGTGCACCCCTGTCCTTTGATAAGGCTTAAATCAATGCTTTTCAGCACAAAGGATTATCCAGGCCAAGCCCAGCCCAAGAGAGGGAGCAGGAAGCCCCTGGGCTGCTGGTGGGCAATAGCTGGGACCAGAGAGCCACGAAAGAGGGCTTATGAGAAAGATGGGGACAGACTTTTTAATAGGGCATGTAGCAATACGACCAGGGGTAGCAGTTTTAAACTAAAAGAGAGCAGATTCAGACTAGATACGAGGAAGAAATTTTTTACTACAAGGGTGGTGAACCACTGGCACATGTTGCCCAGAGAGGTGATAGATGCCCATCCCTGGAGACATTCAAGGCCAGGCTGGACATGGCTCTGAGTAACATGAACTTGTTGAAGATGACCCTGCTCATTGCATGGGGGTTGGACTAGATGACCTCTAAAGGTCCTATCCAACCCAAACTATTCTATGACTCTATGAAAAAACTGGGGCTGATTGAAGGGAACAGAGGTTGCTCAGAGGTGGGAAAGGGGCAGGGAGTCATCTGAAGGCTCTCAGTTAATATACACACCCATGCACACGCGTATGCACTCACGAAGAGTATTTTGGGAAAACAGCAAAGAGAGCTCCCATCACCACCAGCTCCTCACTTGGAGCTGGAATGCTGAAGGCTGCTTGCAGTCCTCAGAGCAACCCCCATGCTTGCAATTAATTAACGATGATATATGCAGATGAGGACAACTCCCAGCCCTTACTGCCTGCATGACTGAGGGCCATGGCAGCAGCTGGCCCTAGGGAAGGGCTTGAGCAAAGTGTGCCCCTGGGTTGTTTATCACCCACCAGCTCCAGGACCACAGCATGCTGTGCCCACACACAGCCGGCTCGCCAGGAGTAGCTTCCATTTGGCACCAAAGGCCAAGGAAGACACCTCTCAGCAAGGCTGTGATAGTGACAGGATGTTGAACATTTAGAGGCAGATTGCTTCTTCCTCCACCCAAGTAACCATGCTCAGAGGAGGATTTTAAGGTCACCTCCACTGAGAAAAACACTCCCTCATGGAAAGCTATATGGAACTAGCCATGGCACAGTCAGGAGTCAGGCTGAGGCTGTCACTGCAGGTCACAAGCATCTTTCATAGTGCCACAATGTGCCAGAAGCACTGTGGTACCTCGTGATGCAGAAAAAGGCAGGAGTTCCTCCTTGAGTCCCCTCTGCTGTTCGGGCAGTGGGGAGCTGTGGGAGGTGGAGAAGAAAGTGGGAGGTTTATCTGCTGCCATTTATAAAACCACCTCCTGCAGAGACACTGCCAGCCACAGAAGCACCCAGCAAAGCCCTTTCCAGAACAGCTACAGCTGTCCCTGGCGAGCGGAAGGAACCTCACCCCAGGGCAGGGGCAAGGAGAGGACTGTGCTTTGCACACACGTGCATGCAAACACACTTGGGATGTGCAATGAGGGTGATGCAGACTGGGGAGCAGCCCAACACCACACTGCTCTGACTAGGCAACTCTGGTGGCTTTGCACCTGGTGTCCCACCCATACTGGGATGGCGCAGCATGCTTGCGGATGGCAGGGACCTCGCTGCTGAGCTGGTGGAGAAAGTGAGTGCATTTCGAGCCCCTGGAACTGCTGAGCTCCAGCCAGCCCCTCTCGTGGCTGCTGACTGACAGGGACCTGGGGGCACCCTGCCGGTGAGCAACCTCATCACACAGCCTTCCATGGGCCAGTATAAGGTGGGCAGCATCATGCTTGTCCTGTTGAACCCCTTCTCCTCGGGCCATCGGCACACCTCCCTTCACACTGTTCTGGGGGAGACACTGGCGCCCGGCTGCTGCCAGCCTCCCCCACTTCACATCTCCCCAGCTTCCAGCAGACAGAACATCCCCCACAGCTCATTCTGCTGCAGGAGCAAAGAAACACTCCTGCCCCGGCCAGCTCCTCTCTCTGCAAAAACAAAAGCTTCTTCCTGAGAGCAGTGGGTTACAACACTATATATACATACACACACACAAAATATGATTTTAGAGCATCTGCAGAGCTAGAACATTTCTATCGCCTGTGCTCGATGCCAGGAGCAGAGGGAGGTTTGGGCTGCAGCAGGAGCCCATGAGCATACTGTTCACTGATTCTGGCTCCAACAAGGCTTTCCTCCCACCTCTGCCCAGGTTCCAAGCAGATCTGGGTAACACCAGATGACCAGGATGAATCGCACCACCCTGGGAGCGTGAGAGCTGGCAGCTCAGCAAAGGCTCCAGCACCAGCAAGCTGGATGGCCCCAGCAGTGGCTGTGCTAGCCACATCCAACCGTGATGGTGAGATTAGCTCCCAGCACCCTGCTTGGAACCAATAGCGCATCAAAAGGAAGGGAAAGCCTTTGATGGTGGATACAGGGGCCTGCAACAGGAAGACAAGGAGAGAAAGTGCTCCCCAGGGCCTGGCTCCGCCATCTCTGTCCCCTGAAGTTGCATCCCCCCTGGAGTTGCATCCATAGAGGACCCATCTATCCCTCCATGTGCAAGCAAATTTTGTCCTTGAAAAGGAGGAGAAAAGAGGCTGAACCCGTCTCACAGTCTCAACACCAGATTGTGCTGCCTTTGCCCAGGCCATGGGCCAGCCCACTGCCCTCCCACCAAATTCTGTTCCCATGCAGGACAGCCCGGTGCTGGGTTTTGCTGGGGCAGTGGCCGGAGCACGCACTCAGTCTCCGCAGCCCACGCAGCCTTCGGGGGAGACTGGAGGAAAACTGCTGCTGCTGCTGCGGCTGGGAAGGGGGGCGGCTCTCCCAGGCACACATGGAGCTGCAGACATGCGGCTCTGCAAAGCATCGAGTCTTCCAGCTTTCTCCCAGTGCCACGGGTGCTTGTGCACTGACAAGACAGTTCATTCCCACCACTCCCATCATCCTCAGGGAATTCCCCTTGCCCAGGACACTCAAGCGCAGCTTCAGCCATGTACTTACCTCAGAGCAGAGCAGACAGCCATCACGCCCACCAGCCTGCTCTCATCTTCTCTACAGAGAGGACCTGGGGTGTCAAATGGCCCTGAAGCATCAGAGATCACAGGGAAATCACAGGACTGTTAGGATGGGCATGTCGATGCAGGCCAAGCCAGCAGGAGCAGGGACAAATACGTGGCAAGAACTGGGGTTCAGGTCTCCCCCTGATACACACTCACCGCAGGTGATTGGCCAAGCACGCAGTGAAGAACAAGGCACAGACGATCAGCACGCAGCCTCTGCTGTGCCCATGCTGCAGGCTGGCACTGCCTGCACCAACCGTGCTGCCCTTCTGACCCACTCTGGCTGTGCTCACAGGCCAGCAGCTGCCCATGGCCAGTGCAAGGGGCATAGGGAGGGACGGAGGAAAACACAAGAAATGGTTTCCTTCCCTTCAGACAGTGAAGGAAGTATCACATCTGGACATGTACAGCAGACAGGCTGAGAAAGGGACAAGTCATCAGGAGGAGAGAAGCTGTGGGCTCGGAGATGCAGCATCGCCCAGAGGACATGGTGAGACAGATGGGAGATTTGGCAGCAGGGTAGCCACAGATCGACCTGCAAGCTCTTCCCACTGCAAGAGCAGGCGGCACAACACTGCGTAGGGGCTGTCAGCCCAGCCTGGCAGGTTTGTGGGGGGAGACTGCATCCTTTTAAACACGCCATATACAACAGCCAGCATCAGGGGTGCTCTGTGGGCAAGTCACCCCCTGGGATCAGGGGCAAAATGGGAAAAAAATCAGGATGGCAAGTTTTAGGGGCAGGGAGGCAGAGAGATTGTCTCTGGTTTCTCTGCACAAGCCTGCCTTCCCTGCATGCAGGGCCACGCAGCCAGGCTGGTGCTCATGGCAAGGCTGGCAGCCCCTGCGCTGCTCTGACCGCCTTGCCAGCAGTGCGGGGTGTCACCAGGCAGCCGCCTCTCTGCCCTCCACAGCATCACCGCTCATGTGCAAGAGAAAAGGAAAGGAAATTAAACATAAGGCAGTGCAGGAGGGGGTTGCAAAAGGAGCCTCCCCAAGCCCGTGTCCCCTTGTCCTTCCAGCGTGCTTTGGGTTGGCAGCCCCATGCCCCACTCTGCAGCGCCAGCACCAGGAATTCAGCCAGTCAAAGAGATCGGGGAGATCAGGAAGGGAGCAATGCCCCAGTAACAGCCACTGCAAACTTCTCCGCAGCCCAGCAGCTATCTGAGGCCACGCCACATATAGCAGGGATCAGACAGGCTCTGTGTCCACTTGGGAGTGATGCTCAGGAATCCAGCATCGATACTGAGGGGTTTTCACAGTGGCTGGGGATACTGTCCCAGCCCCAGCCAAGGCTCCTGCTTCTGGCTGGCTTCAGCTATGCCATTGTCCCTGCCTGCATTCCTGAGCAGCACACACCAAACCTGCCACCAAGAACTCTGTTCTTCCTTGGCTCAGTTGGCCCTGGTAAGTGCCCTGAGGTCCTGTAGTTGGGCTTTGCAGCACCAGCAAGGCATTTACTAAACAAGTAAGGGTCATCACCTCCTTGTCCACTACGTGGCTAATGTAAGGGGTAGTCTGGCACATGCTGTGCTGCACAGTTGACATCCCTGCTCCAGGAAGCATCTCCCACCTGGAAACAAGAATAGCCTCCAGCCAGTCTGAGAAAACCCAAGGTGAGAGTGCACAAGACTTCTGCCCCCCAACAAAGCCTCCAGTCCCCAGCCTGGCTCCCTGGGGCAAGCAGCACTTCCATTAAAGCATGGGCACGTCCTCTCCTGAAACACCTCTCTGCTTCACCAGTGCCAGCGCCACATCTACTAGAGACAAAAAGCTGGGCAGCCGCAGCTGCTGCAGAAGATACAGCTCATCCCAACACCCCTGTGTGACCGCAGCCCTGGTAGGGTGAGCAGAGCTCTGCATAGGCAGCCAAATCCTCCTCCAGAGCAGCAGGGATCAATATTTAAGTGATGCCAAATCCTGTGCTGTTGCGTATTCCCCGGGGCTAAGACAGCCTGCAGGACACACCGGCCTCCAAATCCTGTCCAGCTGCTTTCCACACTTCCTCCTGGAGGCACAGCTCCATCACAGGGCACACAGATCTCATGCTAGAGAGAGAGGACCAAAAAAATACCAAAAGCCAGGTGTGGAGAGCCACAGGAGAGCACTGGGAAGGTTCTTGCTAATGCTCACCATGGCACACAAAGTTCCTGTGCTACATGAGCTGCAGAACCAGCTGAACATAAGAGTGGGTTCCAGTAGTGGCCCGGTGCTGTGCAGGGCACAGGCTGGCCATACACACGGGCATGGCCACAAAACCCAGCTACCTGGATTAGCTCTGTTCAATGAGGGAGCAAGACACCATCCTGCTGGCACAACCACTCTCCCCGGCCTCCCACCTCTTGACCAAGGTGAGCTCTGGGGACCAGAGAGCTTTCCCCATCATATTCAGGGAGCAGACAGTCACCCACAGCACCAACAGCAGGATCCAACCCAAAGCTCAGCAGGTCCCACCACATGCCTACCCTGCACTCCTCTTCTCCTGCCCTGGCGGGAGGACACAGTGCTGGCAGGGATGGCTCCCACGGGGAGGCAGAGAGACACCCGAGGCACTGCTTCCAGCTGGGACTTTAAAGACTATGGACGTACAGAAAACTGTTCTGCCCACAGGGTATTTTGCGGCACATTCAAATTGCCACAAAAAATCCCAAGCCCAAACAAATGTTGAGTGAAATCCAGTCTCTGCTGAAGCCAACTGCAACACGTCTTCCACGAGGGCCAGAAATTCACCTCCTCATCTAGAAAGAAACCCACAAAGTTTGACTCCTGTCCAAATAAACAGCTGGCCTCTCAGATGTAGCTGCCGGGATGAAGGAATCCTGATACCTAATGATTACCCTGGAACACACGTAAAGCTGTAGTTGTGATAGTTTAAGACAAAGCTTTGGACATGGCCATAGTTTCTGTAAGTCCAACTATCAGAGTTTTGCATAGCTTGGTTTATCCATCTCAGTGTGAAATGTATCAGAGGACTGTATTTGCAGAAAGATCCATCCTCTGACTTTCCTGCAATGACTGAACTAACCTGGAAGTCTCTAAAATGTGTCATTCACAGAAGGTGGCCCAGCCACTGCAGCTTTTTATTAGCAGTATTTGCTTTGTGGTTGTTTTTGTTGTTTTTCCCAAACAAGGAAGCATTTGATGAAATTTCATGAAAGGAAAGACAAGAAATTAAAAACTTGGATGAAAGAAAATTAAATTTGATTAAAACCTACCAACAGAAAAATCCAGTCAAACTGCCTGATGAGAAGATTAGCAGCACTGTAATATGAAAGGAAAAAGCAATAAAGAGGACTTGGAAGCAGAACAAATAAAAGAATTATGACTTTTGGAAACATATACCTGACTTAAAAGTAATCAGACTTTGTCTGAACCAAAAATTTTGAAAATTAAAAGACAGCCGATTTAAAACTGGAAGTTATAACATCCTGCATGATAAGACCTCACATCACTCTCAGCAGTGAAAAATAAGTCAGTAGAAATTCTTGCAGTATGCCCTTGCTGCCAAATCTGCTCACTGGCTGAGCACTTGGAGCTAAAGTCTGATGAACTGCAGAAACAGCTCTTACAGCAACAACCTTTTCGAAAGTACAGGAAAAATATGTTTTAATTAATTTAGTACACTGACTAGTTTAGTCAAAGTTCAGAAAATTACTGCAGGTTAACACAGAAGAGCCTGGTTCCCGTTCCAAGCCCAATGAAGATGAAGTGTGTGAGGATAACCTCTATTAGTTCTGGATTCTTAAAAGACAGAAATAATCAGATTATATCACTGGTTATATTTTATATCTCCTATAATAAAATTCTGTTCATATAACATAGTCTTATAGTAATACAACATAGTATAGTAATATAGTATTGTTAAATTCATTACATATACAATGTTTTCATAAACTTATTTTTTTTTCTGTCATGCATCAATACATTTTAAGTAGTTTTATTTAACCAACTAGAAACTATTTTTAAATGCTTGCTTTCTGCATTTTTAACTGGATTTAATTATCCACTGAAATACAACTGGACCAAATTTAAGATAAAGAAGTGATATCTAATAAAGAAATGTGTCACTCACCATTTTCTAATGCAAGAAATGTAGACATTAAGAATCTAAATAACTGTGTTTTACACTGTAAACCCACTCAAGCACGGTGCAGCCTCCTGCTTGGCCCTAACATACTCATCACTGAGAATCAACTCAGCCTTAGGAAAATAATAGAAGAGTACAAACACAGCAGGACTAAAACTAGGGACTTAGGTTGCGGCTTTCTGATCTTTAATTTAAATCCATCCATCCTACTTAGCAGCAAATCAAGAGCCAAACAAGGCACAGATCAAACTTATTCTGAAGTCTACGAAGTTTGGTTCATTTTTCTGCCATTTTTGCCATCATACTTCCCTTCCATGTAGTTTTGCTGCCTGTGACCGCTCCCTGAGAAAAGAAGCCCAGAAACACAAGGAATGGTGCACGTCCCCCGCCTGGAGTCTGCCAGCCCTGGGAGTCTCTTACTGGTATAAAGACATCCACTGCATTGCTTGCAGGCTCAGACGAGCTAGGCAAACTTCCTAAATTCTGGTTGGTTCACTAATGCTAACTTGGGGATTACTCCATAGTGACCAAATTTGTCAGAAGACAGGACAAATAATCACAGAAGCACTGAGGCTGAAGGGAGATCATCTAGTCCAGCTTCCCTTCTCAAAAGCATTGTCAGCTAGAGGAGGTTGTGCAGGGCCATGTCCAGGCAGGCTTCGAACATCTCCAAGGATGGAGACTTTGCTCGAAGCCAGAGCCATGCTGAGAAGACCATCCCAATGTGCTGTTGCAACCAAGTCCTCCACCCAGGTGGGTCCCAAGCCCCAGGCTACTGGGGGCTGGGATTCCAGCTGCGCTGATGCCCTTTGGCCCATGGTCAGCAACTGCCATGCTTCATGAGTCACCCTCAGCTTGCCAGTCCTCACGTGACATGTCAGCACCGCAGCCTGTGCCACTTCCCTGGCATGTCATCCTAGCATGGGTCATCTTGCTGCATGGGTAACGCAGCAAGGGGACTCCTCCAGCATGGCCACCTGGGCTTTGCCAACACAGGGTCCTCAGGCCTTGTCTCAGAGTACCACCAGCTCACTTTGGGCCACACCTGGTAGACGCTCCCCAGCTATCCATCCAAACCTGAAGTTTGCCTTAAGTCCCCTACCTCTACCTTCTTTGAATTTCAGTCTTCCCTACTCCATCCAATGCAGCAAATCAAGAGGCTCATTGCCTTGATCTCCAACATCTCCTGCCCCAGCCGCCTCCTGCCTCCAACTCCCAGCTAACAATAAAGTGCTCACCAGCAGAGCAAGGCCAGAGTCCCTTCCTCCCTATGTTAGAAGGAACTCAAAATTACATGATGACATACTTTTCCACCTCTCACAACCTGCCTTTTAGCACTTGGGGGTGCAGTGGAGCTTATCTCGTTCATACCCTGCCTTCCTCTTGGCTCACCCACAACATGCAGATGACTAGATGTTGGCACCGAGGGTAGGGGAACCAAGTCACCCAAAGCTTTCCTATACTCCGATTGAACAGGAGCACTGAGCCTCTCTGTTCTGGTACTCCATTTTAAACACATCTTTATTTGAGATCTAACTATGACAGCACAGAAGCCTCTCCTTGGTCAAAATGGTACCCACAGCTTCTCATGGGGACTCTGCTGGGGACTGCACAACTGATCCCAGTGTTGAAATGCTTCCATACTGTGGTATTCGTGCTCCCCAGAGGCTGGGCAACATTACAGTTATTTCAATTAGGAAGGCGATTTCTCAGCTGAAGAGCTTTTCTCTGCAGCCCTTAGCAAGGCTGCAGCTCTTACACCAACACAGCCATCCACTAAGAGACAGCTGTACTGGGACAAGCAAGGCAGGACAGCACCAGGGCTTAGATAACCACCAAGATGAGTCATGAAAAGTGAACCCAGTGAGGAGGTGAGAGATCAAGCAGCGGCTGAACCTCCAGCAAGGTGAGGGTGACACTGGGACCAGGGCAGCGGTCTGGGAGAGGTGAGTCCAAGCCACCGCACCCACCTCCCCCTGCCTTTGCAGAGAGGTCCTGCAGGACCAGCCCTGCCCAGTCTCATCAGCAACAATAGTGGCCTGGGCGAGGGGAAGGGCTGTGCACAGCTACCTGGCCAGGGCCGTCTCATTGTTGTTGTAATGGTGTGAGCAAACTGCTGCCATTGTCCCCACCTAATAACAAGGTGTGATCACAGCCTAATTACCAGTCCCAGCTACAATCAAAGCAATAACTTCAAGCCAGCTTTTAAAAGACGTTCAGGCATCTTAGAGTGCAGGTAGATGCCAAGTGGGATCCTGAAAAGCTCTAAGACCTCATCGTTGAGGGATCTGACACCTGGTTAGGGACTGAAGGTAATCAAGACATAGCTGAAGGAAATTGGGACTGGAGCTTCTCCTGAAATGATCTCAAAACAAACCCACTTTTGTGCTAAGAGCAATGCAATGTTTTCTTCAAACTTAGGGCTAAGTACATGAATTATATTTACAGCAATTAAAGTAGGTAAGAAGAGCTGTTTCACCAAACACATAAGTGACGACCACAGAAGGCTTTGGTGTTTATAGGAGTAATGGAGGAGCCAGCATTTGCACAGCAAACTGATGTTTGCCTCAGAGTTTAGGTGACTGATTAGTTTAATATCAATTGAATTCACTTGTGGGTGTTAGCAACATTTCTCCCTCTCCTTGCTGCTTTGGGAAAGCTCTCACAGTCTGTTAGGATGAAAGTATTTCCTGTGAAGAATATTTTAAAGCAGTGACACTCCTGCTTTTGCAACTCTGCAGATGTAGGCTCTTAAGCTGTGATGAAATCTGCCTTACTTTCCCTTGAGCTAAAAGTCTCTGCATAGATGGAGAACAGTATTTACCTGTGAGGGCCTGTGCACACCGCTGACCAGCATCCCCAGTAACCACCACTATTTCTGTTCCCATTTGCAGGGTTTGCTTACCACGATCGACAGCCACCAAACCGGGGATGAACTAGTTAACCTCAGGGAAAGTTTTGAAGAAGAAGGCAGCTACAGAGGGATGCAGGTGTTACCCTGCAAAAGATTAAAAGAACTGAAAGGCATTCAGACAGGAGGCAGGATTCTGCCATGGCAAGAAGGCAGAGGTTTAAGCTTACAGGGAAGCCGGAAAAGCCCATATGTGCTATGGAGTCAGAGGCTGCAGGGGTGCCGGCAGCCTCCCTGCTTTTATTTATTACTTGTTTGTTTGCCAATGGCTGTTTGCCAGGCTACGAATCCTTCCTGAAAGAGCTGCCTCTGCCTCCCTCTCCATCTGCTGCCCAGCCGTGACCACCACTATCCATGGCAGCAGGGAAGGCAGCAAGGCCAGGGTGCAGGTCTGGTCTCAGGGCAGCCTTCTCCCTTCTGCTTTTTCCACACTTTCTCCACTCTTTCCTCTGAACAAATACTGCAAACCACTTCAACAGCACCTTTTATTCCAAATGGTACACTTTGCCTTCTCTCTACTGCTCAGACATGCAGCCTGACCTGTCACACTGCATCATAAAACGCCAACATGGGGCAAGGTGCTTTCTTGTACTTCTTTTGCCCGCACAGCTTTCCCCTCATACCCTCGCTCTCTGTCCACTCCTCCCTGAACTCTCTGCAAGGAGAGAGGGCAGGAGTGTAGATCAGTGCTGGAGATGGTGGCTAAACAGTTAAAAGGAAAAAGATGTTCATGCAGAAATAACATCTGCCAGCCAGACAAAGGTTTCTCTGTCTTTCTCCTGGATAACACCCATTCTGTTCAGGAGGTTTCTGAATTGCAAACTCACTGTGCAGCATCACCCTGGCACTAGAGAGGACGGGGAAGCAAGTGAGGGAGAAGACAAGTGATCCTTGGATAAATCTGGATGAGGTAATAAACTGGGGGGAAAGTAGCTTGGTCAGAGCATTAGATTACCCTGACCTGACAGCCCTTTCAGAGTCATCAATCTCTCAAAATCTGGAGGGAGAAATAGGGAGAGATTCCCCCTTTTCTCCCCTGCCAGCATGAAGCATTTCTAACACCATCAGGTGTGGCTCCCAGGAGGATTCTGTGGCCAGGATGACGTGGGGACTGAGCACAAGCCATGGCATGACACAGCGGTGGGATGACATTTTATCTCGCATCAGAGGGCAGCAGCACAGGCCAGTGCACGGCCACTGGAAAAGGACACTGAGGGGCTGGGGCTCTACTCTCTGCTTCTGCTGCTGACTTACTCCAGCAGCCCAGGGAAGCCCTTGCACCTCTCCTGGGCCTTAGTCACCCATCACGCAAGTGGAAACAAGCATTACTTAAAACCACTTTGGTAGGTGGTCCAGAATGAGGGCAGGAAACCAGAGCCTAAACAGAGCTAAGTCCCCCAAAATCTCCCACAAGGGTAAAGCAAACCCATCGCTGTATCCTGGACCCACAGAGTCACAAGCTATACCCGGTGTGGCACACCCACCCGAGGTCACACAAGTTGCCGTGAGCATCCTCCAGCGCAGTCCCAAAGCCAGGCCCACCCCGGAGGCGCAGCTAAACACGGGGGGTGGGGCGGGATTAGCCCCACACACGGCGCGGCTTCCTCCCCACCCCAGTCACCCCACCGGCAGGACGCCCCCACCAGTTCTGCACCCCAGGAGCCCCCCCAGCCACCCCTCACTTGAGCCCCGCTGCCCGCTGGGCCTCCCGCCCGCTGCCGCTGCAGTCGCCGGCTGAGCCCCGCACCCGGACCGCGGCTCCCGCCCCGCGGCCGCCCCCCGTCCCGGACTGACCTGCTGGGAGGCTCCCGGCCCCGCTCCGGGCCCTTCGCCCGCCGCCTCCCTCCTCCCCGCGGCGCCTCCGCGCCGCCCGGCCACGGGCTGCCCGGCACCGGCAGGGGAAGGGGCCGCCGCCGCTCCGCCTCCCCGCCCGCCCCGCTGCGGCGGAGAGGACGCGGTCCCCGGGCTTCAATCCCCGCCTCGCTGATGTCCGTGTGCCGGAGCCTGTGCTGCCGGCCACCGGGCCGAAAAACGGCCGGAGCTCCGGGGCCTGCAGGGGAACCGCCTCCTCGCCCAGAGCGGGGGCGGGCAGCCCCCCGCCGCGCTGCCTACCGTGTGCCCGGCGGCATCCGTGCGGGGAGGAGGGGGCAAGGCAGCGGCCGGCGGCTCCGCGGCGGCCCCGGCTGCTCCGGCTCTCGGTATGGGGAGCGGGCGGGGAGCTGCCGGCGGAGCGCCTGGGTGCGGGGTCTGTGCGTCTCAAGCTATTTCTGGGTCTGAAGCTGTGTCCGCCGCACCAGCCTCCCCGAGCAGCTTCTGCGGCGGTCGGGCTCCGCGGGATGGCTGCCCGGGCGTGTGCCACGGGGCGAGCCGGAAACGGGCCTCCAGGGCCGCCAGCCAGCGCAGTGGGGGCACACGGGGGGTCGGCCCCCCAATGCAGCAGCAAGGACAGGTGGATGGGTGCGTTTGAGACCTCAACAGCATTTGCAAAACCTCTTCCATTGATGCAGCATCACTCAGTTGTGTGGCAGGGTTGGTACCTAAGAAATTTACTAGGGGTCTTATTTCTGTAAAGTGGGTTGAGCGGGGCCTGGAGCCACCAAGGTGCAAAGGGGCTTTTTGAGCCTGGTTCTCCTTAAGCATCCCACCCTTATTCTCATCCGTCCAAGCCTTGAGGATGTAGGCACCACACCCTGTGCTGGAGAAACAGCCGACAGCACACCCAATGTTGTGGTACTGGGTGTCTCACATGGCCACAGATATTCCCAACCAATGATCAGGGACACACCTGCTACTGGGCTAGCAGGGAACAGCCTGCTAGCTGTGACCATAGGACTACAACTGGCACCCCAAGTGCCTCATTGCTACTGCCTCATATGAGGGGCCCTGGGGTCCCACATTTGTGGCTTCTCCAGATGCTAAGTAGAGGGTGTTGCTCTGCAACATCATGTGAAGGCTCATTTGATCTCTTTTGGGCTGAAGAAGCACAAGCCAGCGGCTAAGCCCCTGCCATTTAAATGACCTTCCAGTCTGACAAGTGCAGCTATGAAAGTGGCCAGGAGATGCATCAGGGAACCAAAACACGTAATGAACTGTCAGGCAAGAACATCCCTTCATACTGCAAGTGAAAATAGGCTGGCATAGCTCACAGACCATGAGGAACCAAGGGCCAAGGGGTGAAAATAAACCAAGTGTCTTTCCTTTTTTTTGGGGGGGAGGGGGTTCCCCAAGGCTGATTTCTGCTCTGCTGGAGCACAGTGCAGAACACAGGAGGCCTACAACACGATGGCTTTGATAAAACTTTACTGTAAACCAGACCTTTATCCCCAGCTGATGACTTCTAGGAGCTACCGCAGCCCACACAACAAATGCTTAAAACTTTAGGGAACAGCTGAACAAAAAAGAAGATTTCCAAATGTCTTTCACTGCCACCTCCTTCAGCCCTAGCAGTATGTATGATGTGGAGCAGTCATGCAGCTTGCTCCCTCACTCCAGGCAAGCCAGCCCCAGTCCTACAGCATCACAGAGGCTTTGAGACTTTGCTGCCTTTCAGCCGGTGACACTGCTCACCTCAGGAGAGAGCAGAGCACTGTGCTGGCTTAGTACAACGTGTGCTCTGCAAACACTGAGCAACAGGGGCTTGTGGGAGAAACAATTCTGTGGGGATTTTCTGAAATGCCTTGTGATCATGATGTCATTGGGTTCCCAATATTCGTACCCTACTTCTCAGCAAGCGCACACTGCATTTTTCATAAGCCATGGCTTCTCTGACCCACTGAACTGGAAACCAAGACAAACTGGCAAATGGAGCTATAAAATCATCTGAACAGAGCTGGCAACCTTGCTGCTGGTGAGCTGCCCCAGTCCGAAGGAGTGAATGCCAGCTCACCCTCCCTTGCCCTACCAAGACATCGGGGATGACACAAAGCTGGGTGAACCCATCACATGCATGAGCCATTCCCTGGAGACACTTGTTTCTTCCTAACTCTGGCCCAGATTGTACCTGGCTGGAATGGAATGGAATGGAATGGAATGGAATGGAATGGAATAGATTAATAAACCAAGAGGGAAACACAGAGGAGTCCAAACAAGGAGAAAAAATCCTTATTTTCTGTTACATATTGGCCCTCAGTGGCCATGACTTTAGCCCAAAAACAGCCTCACAAGTACGGTCTCACAAGGGTTCAGGCATCCTATGTTTTTTAAGTCCCTGCATGGGCCTGGGAAGCACAAGTACTATGTGGCTGAGCCTCCAGCTCTGCCTGCAGCGGAGCCTGTTACCTCCTTCCCGCAGTGCTTATAACCCTGCAGCAGTGCGGGAGACACACAGCCAGAGACAGTGGGAGGATGAGGCATGGGAAGCTGCTCCACAGCTGGAGCGGTAGCACTGCATCCTGCTGTCTGTGTGATGCTCCCAATTGTAATTCCTCTTTTCCATTGCTTATGGTTTTAATATTTGACCTGAATTTCTCCAGGCAGGCTCAGAGACCCAGAATGAGTTTGTGTAGACACATTTCATGCAAGATGGTGCAACTCTTCCTGAGAACAATGTCTGGAGAAAATTACTATTTTGCTTGTGTTTAAAAAATGCTGCTGGTTTGGGCAGCTCCGGTGTCTCTGAGCTTAGGAGTCAAGGTAAAGGTGTAGCCTTTAGCTGAGGATGTGCCTTTGAATACTCCTGTGAGTCTGGTATATGTCCTTGGAAAACTGCAGTTTGCCCAGGTTGGGGGCAGACTTGAAGGATGCGGTAATGAAAACACCCTTCAGTTCCCCCTCCTTGCTCCTGGAATTGAGGAGACTGTATCTGTGCCCCTGGCTGGCAGCCCAGGCTGGCAGAGCACTACCATGTTGTCCCCATGCTGGCTGCTCCCCAACAGGATGGGCTGGCTGCGTTGCAGCAAGCATGGCCTGCAAGCCCTTTGGCCAGGGCTTCCCTGGAGGCAAATATCGAAGAGAGCCTTCATCTTCCCAGAGCATGGGTGGGAGCCAGGGTGGGGCTTCATGGGGCCATGCAGTACAGATGGGCCTGGACACAGCACCTGGGAATGGGGCTGGGAATGGGCATAGGCACAAAATGGCCTATGCTGGCATAGCACAGCCCTGGATGTGGCCCCAGACTTACTTACCTGCAAACTGCTTTGAGGACACAATTATTTGTTTCCTTGGAGGATTTTTTTCTCATCATTACACTATGCTCATACTTCAAGAGCAGGAATGAATTTATTCTTGTGCTAGTGACAAGTGGGGGATATTCCCCTGGGTAGACATAGAAGCTCACACCTGAGAAGGCTAACCTTGTTCTTGCCCAGCGGTGCTGGGTGGTTTTGTGGGCAGCCAGCCTGGCACAGCATTGCAACCTTTCTGTGCTAACATCAGCCCCAGCCGTGGGCGCTCAGCCTTTGTTCCAGCTGGACTCCAGGGCACTGAGCGGACACCTGGAAAACAAAATCTGGGCAGTTTAGTCACCGTGTAAAGGAAGCGTTGTTGAACCACCCTGCCTGATACAGCCCAGAACAGTGGCAGCAGAGATGCTGCTCCCAGGGCAGTGTTAGCTGCCATCTCCAGAGACCTGCCTGCTTTTCCTAGCACTGCCTGCTTCCTTCCCGAAATACCTCCTGCCTGCCGTAACTAAGGAAACAGGGCTCCTGTAGGCATCAGCTTCTTTCACTGTGCACCAGTGCTGAGGCCCCAGAGTGCAGGGGGGCTGCAGGCGCCATCCCAGGCTGAGGCAGTGCCAGCCCCATCCACGGCCGCCACTGGGCTGCCCCACAGCCCACTCCCATAGCCCAAATGCAGGGCAGCACTTCCCATACACGCTCCTTGAAATCCAGGGCAGAGCCAGCTGCGACAGACTCACATAACCCCGCAGAAGTGAGAGCTCTGCACCCTTCACTGGGTTCTGCCTGGTGGGGACCCCCAGCCCCGAGTGAGACACAGGCCATGGAATCCACACTTTGCAAAAGGACAGGCTGGAAGAGCTGCAGCAGAGGCTGAGCCACCATCACACCAGCCACCTCAATTCCGTTAATTAAAAAAGTTAATTTCTTAATTTTAAAGTGCTCACCCCAGACCTTTGTGTGGCTCTTTAAAGGCAGCTTGCTGTGAGGAGTAGCAGAGAAACTGGGGCCGCAGCTGCTAAGCTGGGAAATTGTTTCTCCCCCATGCTGGCTCCCTCGTGGTTTGGTGTCTGCATGCTTGTAATTTCAAATCTGCTTCAAACATCACCCACCACCCAGGCTGCATGACCAGGCACTAATCAGTTACATTAAAATATGCTAATCGGCTCTTCCCAATTGCCAGTCAGGCAGGACAGTGTGGCTCAGCGCTTGCAGGCATGGGATTTCTCTGTGACTTCTGATCTTAGTTTTTTGGCTGGCCTGGGGAAGCACGTGTTCCCCTGGTGCAGCCCCACTCCAAAAAACACCATGGCTGGGCCCTCAGCACAGGCAGCTCGAGTTGTCCAAGCTGCTGAAGCAGCTCCTCTCAAGAAATACCATCTGCAGCCTTCCCAGCTGCCAGGCGCTGCTGCCTCCAGCGGTGCCTCTGCATGCTCCCATCTACTCCTGTGTCACTACGAGTAACTGGTGTAGCTTCTTGCTCCAGACTTTCCTCTCTTCACCCCAACATCCTGCCACTAATCAAATGTTCCCCCACTGTTGCCTCCCCGGATCCTGCCTTTTGCAGCAGGGAGCACTTCACTCATCCCCTTGAAGAAGGACCCATTGGGCATCTTCTAGGCCTGCAGGCTTGCACTTGGTAGCACCAAGCCAGATTTTGTGCATCAGGCATCGTTGTATTACTCAAGTAGCTAGTCTGCACTTCTCCAGAGGTCAGGCCCACTGCCCACCTGCCCTGTCAACAACAGTCGCTCTGACCTGGCCCCGTGTCTGCTCTGAAAACCCAGGGTGTGCTGTGTTGCTTGCTTGTGGCTCTGAAGATGCACACAGATAGGAACACAGGTCCATTCACTCTGTGGAAAATACATCTCCCTCTCTTATGCACATGTGTACAAAAGAGAAATGGAATAAATATATGGTTATATGGAGCTTGAAGTGGAGGTCATGGATCAGAGTCAAATCTTTCCTGCACATCTCAGGGCAATGACCTTTCTGCATCAGGAGGTGCAACCACTAATTCCTGACAGACCAGAAGAAGATGCAGGCTGAGCACTTGACCTTCTGAAAGCTGGAAATGGCATTTGTGATGATGCTTTGAGCAATGAAAGACTGATTGCAGAGATAGCAGGAAAAAGTGATGGCAATTTTAATGAGAATGTCAGTGGATTATGAGGGAAGGATGAAAGCTGACAGGCTGAGCTGGGAGAGCCAGCGAGGAAGATGCACATCATGTAATGAAGCATATTATTATTCTGGCCAAACACAGGCCTCTGCATGCAGGCTGTGTCTCTGCCCACATGCCCAGTCTTCCCAGAAGCAAACACTCAATGCACTAATGTTCTCCCCGGCTAAAACAGTTGCCAGCAGCACAGCTAGCTAATGCACAGTGGTGTGTTCCTTTATGAAAGTCATTAACTCTAAATAGGCTGTCTCATATACAAAATATTCAAGAAAAAGATCTCTGCTAACTAGCTTGTTGGCCTTTCCTTCATGTACAGAATAACATCAGAATGAAAAAAAAGACCAAAAGGAAAGAAAAGGAAAGGGCTATACTCGTCAGAAAAGGGATTTGTGTAGACTAACATTCTGTTTCTGGAAGCAGCTAGTAAAAAACACCTTGAGAAGAGCATAAGAACAAAGCAGGAGGACGATGATCCTGCAGTGTTCTCTCCCACTCACTAGCATGAAGCTTCCTGCACCAGCAAATCATTCTTGAATGAGATTCAGAAATCATATAAAATGTGTGCATCCACAACACCTTGCAGCAAGGTGTTCTTCAGGTAAGCCACATGTTGTGTGAAGAGCTCAGGGTCTCCTCGCAAGCTCTTCTGACCCACTCACCATCTACTCTCACCCACCTCTCAGCCTGGAACGTATGGTCAGTGATTGAGTCTAGTCATCAACAAATAATTATTAATTTATTTCCTTGCTCATGCTACTGGCTTTACCTATGGTTTTACTGAGTGTATAATTTATTATCTTCAACTTCCTTCATCAAGATCTTTGCACCTCCTTATTCCCTTCCCTCCTTTCCACATGCACTGAAATGAAGCCACCACTCAGCTAGAGGTAATATGGGGTTTATTAGGCTGGACTTAGACGAGGGAGGAGCTGGGAACACTCAACTGAGCTGAAACTAGAAGGGAAAAGCGGGCTAATGAAATGCTATTAATGGCTAATAATGCTATCCCATGACAAAAGCAGAGTCCTGAAACACTGGTGGTCACTGATGATTGCAGCCCTGTTTCTGGTGCCTCACACATCTTCCCAGGTAGCTCAGCGACTGTCAGCTCTGCCACGGCTCTAGCAGACCTCCAAAAGCCCCAGGGAGAGCTCTAGCACACCAAAACAAGGCAGATGCAGCACCTCTTTTGCTCTCCATTGATGACAAATGCAACGTGATATAGCAAACAAGGAGAAAACACTGGGTGGGGGATGCTCCTCTGCAGGTGGATCCTGCTTGGGGGAGCAAGTACTGCCCTCCCAAGGGAGATCACAACTGTGGGGCTGGGGGCTCCCCAAGCTGGAGAGGGAAGCAGGGCAGAGGTTTCTGTTGGGTTGGGGTGGTCAGCTCCCATCCCACATCCACAAAAGCACTTGAGCTGCTTAACTCCTGAACCATGATGGTGACAGCCCCATGCTGTGGGTGATCCAGGGAAGGGATGTCTAAGCTGGTCCCTTGTGCTCTCTGCCCAGCCCCTGCAGCACCACTGCACCCTGCCCTGCCCCCAACCAACTGCAGGGCTCCCACTCTCTTACCCTTCCATATCTTCAGCCTCCACCAAGAACTGTCTTCACTCCACACTGTCTGCCCCCCTGACACCTTTTGTGTGCCGTGAGAGACAGAAAGTTGAGCTCAGAGGAGCTGACTGCCGCAGGATGTACACTCCACGCACATCGCTGGCTGGTGCTTCCCAGCCACCACAGGCAAGGCAGTGTCTGCTGAGCTGAGCACAGGGCTGTGGGCCAGGCAAGCTCCCTGAGCTCTGCAACCCAGTGGGCCAAAAACGTAGGGCTACATGTGGCCCAGGCCTGGCTTATACCCACTGAGCTACATCTCTGGCTCAGCTGATGTGTTCCCCACCACGTGGCTCCTAGCACTTTGCCCAGTTTGTATTATGGTCTGACAAGATGACATTTTGTTAAGAGATGGCTGTTGAGCTCCCCAAGGGCATGTTTTTTGGGTGGGCTGGAGCCAGCTAAACCTCCAGGCTGTCTGTCTTTGACATGCAAGTAGGTACTGTAGGAAAAGTCAGTTGTGCTGGAGTGAGTTTTGTGGCCCGTGCTGATTTTGTTTATGTGCAGCCATTGCATTTGCCCCGCCCCCACTCCCCCATTTTGCCCCAGGAGTACCTGCCCCATGGGCAACATGAGAAAGGTTTTTGGGGAGGTGACTGGATCCCACCCTGGCAGGGAAGGTGGGGTTGCTGCTTCGCTTTACCTTCGTCATTGCTCCACTGCCTTCGGATGCCTCTGATAGAGGTGAACGTAGGAAGGGGCTATGCTTCTCTAAAGACCCTGTTTGTGTCTGCATCTTGCACTGGGAGTTGCCCAACGAGCGGTGAAAGCCTGGCCCCTCTCCCCGCCCCGCAGGGGGATTCATCCGGCGGGGGGCCCTGCTGGCGGGGGCACCACGGCTAACTGGGTAGAGGCGGCCCCTGGCAGCGGCTCGGCGGGGCTTTCCGGGGTGAGACCGAGCGCAGCGGTGCGCTCTCCACCCCTCCCTTCCCTCCCGCCGCTCCCGTGCTCCCGGCGGGCTGCCAGCGCCACCTGCCGGCTGGGCCGGGCATCCCCGCCGCGCCCGGCGCCGGTGCTTTGGGGGCGTGGTCCCCGTGTGCCCGCCCACCCCCAGCACCCCAAGGGGACCGCTCCTCAGGAGGTGACAGGCTCACCTGTCACACGCGAACCTGCAGCTTTTCTTCGGCTGCGAAGGGGCCGGAGAGGGGCCAGCGGCAGCTCTGGAAAACCGGCAGGGGACGGTAGTTGGGTGCCCGGGAAGTTCCCAGGGGACGTGCTGGGGTTGGAAGGGTGCTTGGGAAGCCAATGCCTCCTGCACAGAGACCCTCTCAACCCAGCGCTCATCCCAGACCCTCCTCTGCTCTTTTTAACCCCCAGCCACCCTTATTCTTTCTAGTTTTGATGTCACACCGAAGTCTCTTCCATCCCTGCATCTCGATCTCTTTTGCTCCCGTGTCCCAACTCCTTTCAGTCCTGCTCCCCACACTATGTCAGGGCTCCTCCTGCCCGAGCACTCCTCAGGACTCCTCCCGGCACTGGTCCCCGTGCAGCCCCTGCAGTGATGGTGTCCCCGCTCCCGACGGCTGCTGCCCCTCCAGATCCATGGGGCAGCCCCCTTTCCCCCACTGTGAGTGAAGCAGATCCTGGCTTCTCCTTCTGGCAGGCATTTTGTAAACCTAGGTACTGGCTCTGCTTACCCCAAATCCACTGGTCAGGAATGAGAGAGAATCAGGTGAAGAAAAATCTGGAAAAAGGCCAGGTCTCACTGCTGTGGGACTTCTCCCTTGTATTTATTCCTGATTTTTTCTGTTTCCTCACTGGGTCTTCAGAGGTGAGTGATTCACCTCCTTACTTGTTGTTTACACTGAGGTGCTCTGCAGTCCTCCTCTGTGGAGGTCCTCTGCTCCTCCACTGCAGTCCTCTGTTGGGTTTTCCTCACTCAGTCACTGCTCCTGTGAGGAGGAGGGATGGTGAGACCGAAGGCGCCACCCTCACAGCAGGCACCACACTGGTTCTGTAGGCCCTGGACCAACATCAGCCTTTGGAGATGCCCAGAAGCTTGGGGATAAAGGAAATCACCATCTGACAGGAGCATGCCCTTCATTCAGGCAGCCTGATGTGTGCTTGCCCTTGATATGATACCATCAGCCTAACCTTGGGCTTACTCAAAGCAGTGCTGAGGGTTTTATTTGTTTGATAACAAACGCATCAGGTGTTTGCTGGAATCTGGCAAACAGCTACCCATTACCAAATTGTAGCTTTCTTTTCCTTCAGCCAAGAAAAGGAAGTAGCATCTCAAATATTTTTCCTTGGCTCATTTAGGGAGATTATATTACTGTACCAAGGTCTACCCTTTAGCCCCACTCAGCCCAGAATGGGTATTGGCCTTAGGGGCCTGGTGTTTGATCCCAGCATCTGTAGGGATATCTCTACCCATAGACACAAACAAAGAGGTGTTTTCCCCAGGAGTCCAGGCCATGTGGGGGCTGGAGACAGGTGAATGTGGGGCTGTCTCCAGCCTCCCCAGAGAAGGTTCTGCTGGTTCTGCTTCTCATCCTTTTCCCAAACAGGGCTTTGAATTTCTTGTTTAAGCAAGCCAGATCTTCTCCAGGAACAGGTGCTGTTAGTCACCAGAGGGGACAGAGAGCTGCCCAGAGGACACCTTGGCTGGTGATGGGTCTGAACAGACATCTAGTTAAGGGCTGCAGAGAAAGCAACCTGCTCAGGGACCAGTGTTGGAATCCTTTCCACATGGGCACACAGCCGACAGGGATAACAGCCCTTCTGCACCAAATGCAGGGCCTAAACCTGTGCTCAGAAAACACTCCTAACTCCTAAATCTGCCAGAGATTGAGCCTGATGTTTTTTGTACCGAGCTACCTGATGGATGGGATGAGATACCACAGGCTCCTTCAATGGAGCTGGGCAGCTATGTGTATGGCATGTGGGGGCAGAGAAAGGCAAGAAGTAAGATGGTGTTTGACTTGGCACTGGGTGGCTGGAGGCCTGATTGCTGCTGCCAGTGCTGTTAGTGCATTTTATGTAATGAATCCTAAATGGAAACTGCACCCACTGGGGCGGGTGGAAATGAAGCAAGCAGAATCTGGCCCTCTGTATAGCAAACAAGTAGTCAGTTAAAGTTATTGCCACCTGCAGTGCGGCTGGGGTGGTGGTTGTGTGCTGTGCATCTAGTGTACGAGTTGAGAGCTAGCATTTTTGCAGAGCCAGAATAATTTAGGAATTGATCTTACAGACCCACCGGAGGAGCACCTTGATGGCAGGGGCAGCAGCCATGTGATGGCAGGGAGAGAGATTGTTTCTCCCAGAGCACTGCTGCAGCAAGCAGGAGGATTAATCTGAGTCTATTTTCTGGAATTGATTTAACACTGTGTTCATTTATCTGCAGCTCCTGCTGAAACATTTCATATTTCAGATCTGATTTCACTGTTTCCAAGGCTGAGAGGCTTCCTTCTCTAGGGAGCAGCAGTTCTGCAAGAGAACAACAAGTAGGAGCCCTGGGGAAGTAGTGAAAGGGAAGGAATATTTTATCTTTAGTAACTGGTCATTTCCATTTTGGAGGCAGTGAAAGAAGAACCATCTGGTGAGTGCTGAATATTCAGTATGTAAACAGTGTCTTGGCCATGAATATGTGCATGTGTTATTATTATTATTTATAGGATTCCCTAGGTGTGCATGACTTGTCACAAGCAGAAAAGAAGACCAGGGCTTTTGCGCCTCAATGTGCCCAATACCAATTTGACACAATGCTCAACAGCAATAGAGCATGGCAGATGAGGGTCAGGCAACCAGCTGGGGGTAAGGATGAAGATGTCGCCTCTGTGAAAAACAGTAGTGCACAACTTCTGGAGCAGTAGATGCTCCTGTTGACAGCAGATTGCTTCAGATGACCGCACTCATCTGTTCATGCCCGTTATTTTGGGTTTTAATGCCCCCCTGCAATCAACACAATTTACATTTATTATTTTAATTATCTACTCCTTTAGAGATCTGCTCCTTCAGTGTCATTCCTGAAAATGATGCAGAACAAAAGGAACCTCAGTCCAATACCTTTCCTCACTGTCATGTTCACCTGGGGGTAATGAGACTGCTCACTTGGCTTGAGTTTTATGGCTCAGGAGCTTCAAATCAGTCAGCTGAAATAAAAAGAGATGTTTTATTGTGCACTTCTCCCACTAGTCAAAGTATCATGAAAGCAAGGAGAAGAGTCCTGTCAAGTCCCAGGATGACACCTTGTTGACAAGGCATAATGTCTGATGCTGAAGCCTGATGGAGATGATGAGAAAGCAAGAGCATACAGACACCTGCAGAGGATGTTCAGAGCTCTCCAGGAAGAAATGCTTGTAGCAGTTCCCCCTTCTCTTGTCCTTCCTTTTCTTTTCACCACCTGAGCACTTTTCTTTTTTCTTTTTTTTTTCTTTTTCCTCTTTTTATTTTTCTTTTTCTTTTTCTTTTTCTTTTTTCCTTTTCCTTTTCCTTTTCCTTTTCCTTTTCCTTTTCCTTTTCCTTTTCCTTTTCCTTTTCCTTTTCCTTTTCCTTTTCCTTTTCCTTTTCCTCTTCCTCTTCTTTTTCCTTTTTCCTTTTTCCTTTTTCCTTTTTCCTTTTTCCTTTTTTCTTTTTCCTTTTTTCTTTTTTCTTTTTTCTTTTTGCCACAGCATTCAGCCATTTATTGGGGGCAGGGTTTGATGAAGGGAGCAGTCATAGGCACTTGAAAGAATGTGTCTTGGGTCCTTTTTAGGGGGAGACTCTCCACAGGGGGATGGAGGAATAGGTGCACCACAGACAGGGCCCTTCCCTTCTGCAACACTCCCTTCCCACCTACCATCATCAATTTTTCTTCCTGCTGCTACACTCTGACACACGGAACTTTACTCAACTGCAAAAGTTTGTTTCCCAACACGAGCAGCAAATGAGTCAAATGTTGATTTTTGTGACAGCTTTCCTAACAGAGCAGAGCATGCAGTAAATTGTGATTTAGTGCACCTGTTTCAAACAGGCCTGGTGCTTTGTCACATGGGCCAGCTAAAACAGCCCAGTGCATCATCAACAACACAATATCCCAATTCCTTGGAAACATGTTGGCCATGTGGTCTTTCTCCTGTGCTCCCAGAAAAGAGATGTTTAGATGTTTATATGACTCCAAGAATGAGGGAGATAGGCTAGGAAGGACAGGGAGACACATAAGGACTTTCACACAGGATGAGGCAATATTTGTGACCGCTCTGATTTTTTGTGGCAAGAACTCTGTATTCCTTGTTGAGCACCTGTAAGCAGCTGGTATCCTGCAGTCACAGGACAGGCCTTCCTTGTATCCTAGGCATCAAGTTCTATTTTTTAAAAGTACTGTGATTTAGAAGACCCCTAAGACACACCTTAGAAAGCAACCAGTTTTTTCCCTGTCCTAAATATACCTCTGGTGCTCATGCTACTGGGGCTGCCTGAGCCTTGGACTTTCTGGCAGAAATGACAACAGCCTGGTCTGTATGATGGGTTGCTATTCAGACTTTCAGAAGGTGTTTTTTGTTTGATAGACATAAAACATCTTTTACAGCCTCCTCAACAATTCATTCTTCATTTGGAGGCAATTGACCCTTTGTCAAGAAACATTTCACTCTGTCTTCTGAAGTGCTGTAAACCCATTCACTAAGGAACATTGTCATGGGGAAAGGTGGAGAACAAGTCCTTTTGAAGAGTGGAGTTCTAGGTGTGGGTTTTTCCCCTCAGTCCCATTTCTCCTCTTCATTCACATGGCTTATTGACCTGAAAATGTCTCTCAAATACAAAGATACAATAAGCCATGGATATGTCGTTAGGTGACAGATTATTTACTCGTTTACTTTAGAACTGCCTGGATTAATTTTCAATGTATGCCACTATCTGAATCATAACATGTCCCTGCATAAGTACCTTGTACACCAAGCATTACTTCCTAGCTTGGTCTTACACTGAATAATAAGCTGGGAGGTTTGTAATGAGAAAACAGCAACAGTATCAGCCTGGGGAAGGCCTGGCACGCTGAGGAAGAAGGTAGGGCTGTATAAAACCCCTCTCTTTCTCAACACTGTCCTTGAAGGAAGGAGAAGAGGAGGGCAAGGGAAGATTGGCCAGATGGGAGCTGAAAAAGAGGTTCAGTAACTTAAGTCATAAATTCAGATACAGAATGCACTTGACAGTGTGCTAAAGTTATGATCATCTGTCAACTGTTTAGTTACCACTTCTTCCATTGTTAATAAGTGTCCTCCTCACCGAAACGCCCAACCTAAGTGATGCAGCACAACTGGCAATCTAGGTTGAAATGATTGAAACCTGGCTACTTAAAACTATGTTGTCAGTCTGTCTGACCTCAGTGCTCTGTGCCCCTCAGGTCTCAGGTACTTGAATGACAGACACAATACCCCAGGTCCTTCAGTCTTCCGGAATTTTGCAAAACACAACCCAAAAGGAAAGATTGAGGAAATAGGGTGGCATCATCTAGATATCACACAGTAGTCACTTTAAAGTATGTAAAAGACAGCAGAGATGGAAGGATTTACCTGT